>NC_071288.1:47719097-47854097 GCF_943734705.1 Anopheles coustani | reverse complement strand
ATTTTTCAATTTGGAACGATGTTGGAAAATAACGGCTTCTATTCACCATTGGCTGGATTTTAGGGTGGTTTTTTCTGTTATGATTTTCCTGATACATAGTTTCATGATTAAGTTAAGATTTTTCGAAAATATGCATAAACATGTATGGTATAAGAACTTCAAAGGAAAAACATCTTTCGATTTATTTCAATGATGGTTCAACAAATTTACTTCTAGTCTACCACACCTTTTTAAATTAGTTTAGAAATTTCTCGTACACATTCTAAGCTTAATTAAACAACAAAGATAACCAGCAATGCTTCATTTAGATGCACAAAAATGTGACCAAATTTATTTCCATTATTTAATTACATAATCTTACAGCAAAGTAAATTATAATAGTCACTTACAAAATTGTAACGGCAGAGACAGAAAGCGGTACCCTTTCGAAAAAAAAACGAACAATACATAATTTATAAGAGGAAGTCCTTAATTAATTTTAAATGGTTTTTTTTGACTTCCTCAAAGTAACAAAAACAAGTGACAAGTGATTTTGGTTTCGCTCTCCCAAGCTTCGACTCGAAACATTCATACCAAATAGAGAACATTTATGCCAAAAAAACTGCGGTTTACCGTCGTTTGTCTTTTCGTGTACGCAGACTCCCTTCTCCGCACCTCTCCGCCTACTGACGCAGCTCCTCGTTCATGAACATCTCTAGCATGTGGGTCAGCTCGCTCAACAGACTGTCGTCCGCCAGCGGCAAACGTTCGAGGGCGTTGCGCATCAACGCGCTGCCACTGATCCGCGGATCGGTCGCGTAGTACGTCCGTATCAGGTAGACGAGCCGCTTCGCAATTTCACTCTGCAGCAGCGTGTGGCTCGGTGTAGGGCACGGGAAAAGTTTGATCACCGAGCACAGGTCGGACAGCTTCGGCTTCAAGGCTTCCAATCGCTGATCCATCAGCTCGCGATCGGTCGTGTCCTTGAGCAACTCGAACTGGAAGAGAAGCGGGTGGTAAGGGAAGGAAAAGAATGTAGTTAAGCAGTTGTTTACTACCAACGGTCCCGCGGTTGGAGGGGTTCGATCTTACCTTCTGGTTCAGCTCCATAAAGTCGACTAATATCTGACCCTTAGTGGACCAGCTAGGAATTTGTTTGACGTCCTCGATGGTGTGCAGCATTTCCATGAGTTGTTCCGTTTTATCTGCAACAGGAAAAGATTACGAGATTAGAGTATTTCGCGTCATGAATCACTTGGGCTCAGTTGGGCTTACCGTTCATCACCATCGCCGGGGCCAAATGGAGCAGAATGGTCTCGTGTGCCAGGGACCACTGTTTGGCCTGCAGGAGGTAGTGAGCCTGCCGCCGGTAGTCGAAAATCGAACCCGCCCGGACTGCCTTTGCCCAGTAGATCCACTTCTCGGGGATACCCAGCTCGTCGACGATGAAACGCTCGCACGCATAGTAGTCCTCCTGGTCCTCCGTCTCGAGCTGCTGTTCATCGTCCGCACCGTCCGCCAGGAGCTGCACGTGCCGGTAGAGCAGTTGTTGGACGGCCAGCTCCCGCTGGGGCTGATCGTTCAGATGGAGCAGTACGTAGATGGCCCAGTGCCACAGGCCATGGCTTTCGAGTTGAGCCGCGAAAGCGGTATGTAGGCGGGCACGTGCATACTCCGAACAGTGTCGATAGCCGAGTGTTTCGAGTTCCTGCAGCAGAAGCCAGCTGAGCCGGTAGTCGATCGGGTCGGATGTGTGCGAGGCCGGATTAAGCAGGGGTTCCAGCGGGTGGCTACGCTTGGAGTAGAGCTTCAGCAAGTGATAGCGCAAATCGTACACCGGACGATCCTTTGGTGCCGGATAGCGCACCCGGTACGGTGGTTCCGGTGATTGTGCGAAGTAATCTTTCGAACGGAACGAATCCTCGTAGTCAAACAGGGTGTCCGGAATCGAGGCGGTCGGCTTCGAGAGGTACCACAGGTGCAGGGCAAACACACGCAACCACTCGGCATCCTCGAACAGGTTGATGGCTCGGTCGGTCGATGATACCAGCAGCGGCATGCCCGCAATCGCCATAAATACCTTCAAACGGCGCGAATCGATGAAGCGGTCCGTCTGCGAATGCTGCCAGCTGCTAAGTTGATGCTGCAAGAGGTGGCGTACGATCGGGCCACCGGAAATTTGTGCCAGTAGCATCGACAGACTGATGTCACCGTTCTCGAACGCCAGCTCGCACGCCTCCAGCACTTTGTGCGTCATGAGCAGGCCCAGCAGCTGATCGAGATAGTCCCGTTTCTCCGCAAGCTGAACCTCTCGTTGCGACTGTTCCGTCACCACGCGCTCGACCCATTCCGAAAGCAGATCGCGCCGGAACATCGTGCTCTGGTGGGACGCTTCGTCGACGTCTTCCAGCTCCTCGCGGACGCCCCACAGTGCGACCAGCAGTGTCCAAACGTTCGCACACAGCTCGTCGTACTGATCGCCGGTGGTTTCGTACAAAGCGCGCGCATGTTCCGCATGCTCTTCCAGGGCGGAATGCTTGCCACCCGCGACCAGCTGCGGACAGTCACTCTCCCGTGCCGCGCGACGCTCGTCGTAGTGAAACTGAATGCGCAGGTGTCCGTCGATCGAGCGGGCAAACTCGGCATCGGTCATCGTTACCGTTTCGGCGGTGGACTGGATGCGCAACAGCTGCAGGGCCGCCGGCGAGAAGTCGTGATTGGCTCGTCCGCGGAAGAAAGGTTTCACCGCATCCATGCTGAGAGCGACCGCTGGTGAAATTTTGCGTGCCACGGCTTCCCGCTCGCGGACCAGTTCAGTGCAATTGTCACGCGTGTTCAGCTGCACCATGAGCGTTCCGTGCGACCAGCCGATCTTAAACTTGCGCCCATGGAAGCACGTCAGATCAGCCTGCATCCCGTACAAGACGCTAGTGGGGAGTAATCTGGACAACGGAATCACCATGTTGAGCGATGAGCGCTTTTCCTGGACCCGCTTCACTACCAGCGGCAAGGCCTGTGGTCCCATCGGTCGCGGGATTGGTGGTAAGGCGACCGTTTTTGTACCGGAGATCGTTGGCGGTTGCTTCAGCGGAGTCCTGACGGACGTCAGGCTCAGCGTTGACCCACCGTGCACGCTCTTGACGGTGGACGATTTCAGCAGCCTGCCCGGTGTAAAACCGGACCCTCCAATCGACACTACCGATCCATCCATCTTCAGTAGTCCGCCGCGAGGTTCCGCCGCTGCGAGAGGTCTGCGCGCCACCGGCGCCAACGGTTTGCTGCTGCCGTACAGACTTTGCAGTAGCAATCCACCAATCGGACGACCCCCGGTGGGGACCATCTGATCCGGGCTGTCACGTCCCTCGCTGTGACCACCGAATTCGGACGTCATCGAGCGGCGGTCAAACTCGTCGTCCGCGAAGAAGGACGCCTTCATCAGCTGAATCTTGTGCGGGTCCGTTCCCATCTCCAAGGCGATCGCTGCGGTTGGGCTGGTCGGTGTGTCCCTGTGGCCGCCTCCCGGCGAGTTGAAGTTCATATTCTCGTCCCCAAAAAACTCATCAAATGTGTTGAATCCGACGCCGGTGCCATCACCAATGTCAACGTTTCCCTCTCGATCTGTTCGTGGAGTCACCTGCTCACCGCCGGTGTCCTTTGCCTGCCCAATCGACGCAGCCGGGATTTGTGTGGGCGTTTTCAGCAACTGTACCTTTTTCTGTTGCAGCAATTGGCCGCCACCCGCCATCGGCATTATCTTTAGCTTCTTCGGATCCACCGGTTCACCACCTTCCTCGTCTTCGCTATCGCTCAGACCGTACTTGGAGAAATGTTCCACCTTAAACACCCAGCTTCCGGTGGCGGGCCGGTACTCGAGGAAACGCGTGTCGTGTTTGTCGCAGACGCGTCGCAGCTTCGCCTCGTAATCGAGCAGGGCTAACCGTTGGGGATCCTTGATCGGTTCGTGCAGGGTTTTGTCGTGTGGCCACACCTGATCGAGCGTAATCTGCGCCTTGCGGTTGAGTCCGCTGCCGACCGGCGGTTTGTTCTCGTCATCCGGATAGATGATTACCTCCTTGTGGCGGAAGTGGACGATCTCGTCCAGATTGAGTCCGGCAACGTCGATTGGTTCGTTGAAGTACACGTTACCGTAACCCTTGCGACCGATGGTGAAGTTTGGCACCACGCAACGCCCATCCTCATCCATTAACTGGGCGATCTCATCCAAAGACGGTATTGTGTAGTATCTAAGGAAAATAATGTAAAGGTTACCATGGTAACAAAATTGAATGGAAATTCGAGAGGTTTATTGACATGTTCCTATGGTTACGATCCGATCACTTTTAAGTTTTAGGACGTTTTAAATTAGGATTCCGGTGTAAATGCTAGTGAATCCCGATATTTTATAAAACAAGAGTACACAAATGTTGGCTAATTGATGGTTTGGATTAATTGCATATGAGGAAGACCCTCGCATTTGATTTCGACCATATCATAGTGACCAACAAGATCAATGTCACAAGAACTCGGAGTATTCTTTTTCGACAAAATTCACGAGGCCATGGGACACCGTGATCCACATTTTATCGTTGAAAACATTATTGCGAAGATTTATCACAAAGAGCAAGTGTGGTTTTGAACATTTGTTTAAATAAATTGTCAAAAAAATGGCGTTGTAGAAAACCTACATCGACCTTTCTTTTTATCTATCTTACTATATCGTATCTCGTTGGCGATGATATGTCAAATGTCAATGTTATACTTCGCCAACTTTGATAAGATATTGAAAAACAAAAACAAACTGGAGTTGTTCTTAAGGATGAAGATCTTCAAAGTCACAGAAGACAAAAGTGTTTGCCATAATACAGAAGACATGGCCAGATCTTTTTCCTTGGTTCTTACACTGACACTATCATAAAATTTAAAATTATTTTTAGTTACATCTTTTTTTTTGACAAAATTCAATTGAAACCAACAAACTCTCTGTGGACGAGTTTAATAAGAGTTTTCAATAACAGTCAGTGAGTCTTTCCCGTTTTTTCTTGACTTACCCGGCACGACGCAACACAATTCCCGTCGGATGCGGCTCAGCTTCCTCGGAGAGCGGCGCGACCGAGGTGGACAGATCCGTTCCGATACCACCTCCGATCATGCTCGTTTCGTTCAGGAACGAACGGTTGGAGATGAAACTATCATTCACCGTTTGGTTACCCATCGTGGGTGACGTGTTGCCGGTGCCATCTTTGCCGGCCGTTCCCTTCGATCCGTTACCACTCTTACTGTTGTCTTCGGCTTCGTCGGATTCTACAAGAAACGAATTGAAACAAAATATTATGTTTTTAGAAAGAGGCCGCTTTACCAAAAGTGTCGGATGTTACCTTCTCGAATGATGCTACCCGGCGACGATGCTAGGTCGCTTCGGCTATTTGCGGATGCAGCAAAATCCTTGAGCGTGTTGTCGAGAACCGACTCCGAGAGCCGGGGATTGTTACTATCCTGTTGCAGCTGCTGCTGCTGCTGTTGGCGTACCTTGTCCAGGACGTTCGACTGGAGCCAGGACACGCGGCGGCTGCTATCGATCGATCCTTGCTGCTGCTGCCTACCTCCGCCGGCACTGTCGGTCAGATGAAGTGGAATCTGATTTTGGAACGATTCCCCAAGGACGCTGCCACCGGTTGTGGGAGAGCGCGTTGGGGTTGTGACTGATGCCTGGGACTGGTTGGGAGCCTTCTCCGGGATGACGATGGTCGGTTTGGTTGAGCGCGGCTTGATAATCAATCGTTTTGCGTTCGGTTTGAGCGTGAAGCTGTCCTCGAGTGTACTGTCGTACTCTTCCAGGCCCTCGAAGATGGATTTCTTCAGCTGTGCCGCACCGAGCGGTTTCACCTTGACGCGATCGGTGCCCCCGGAGCGGGACGATACCTTGAGCTGGTAGTTGGATCCCTCCAGGACCGCCTTCTGGAACGATGGGTTCGTTGGTTTCAGCGAGTCTTCCGACGGGCCGACCAGTGGCTTGATGCCCTTGAAGATAGGATTGTCACCGTACGGCGAGGTGGCCATCGCCAGGATCTGCTGGTGGATCGGAACGGGTTGTTGACCGCCGGCCGTACCCATCGCTCCACCACCCATCATTCCTCCGCCAAGAGTGCCCATTCCTAGGCCGCCAGATGTGCCAGTACCGAACGTACCACCCATGCCACCCATCGTACCAAACGCTCCCCCACCCGTGCCGCCTAGGGTGGACGTGTTGCCGAACAGACCCGTGCCGGTACCGAGACCACCAGGTTTGTTGTTGGTGTTGCCGAACAGGGAAGTCGACCCGGTACCAAACGTGAGACCTCCGCCCGCCGTACCACCTAGTGTACCCGTGGAAGTGTTCGTTCCGAGACCAAACGTTGGAGCTGCCGGTTTGTTGAACGTGCTACCGAAGAACGAAGTACCACCGACCCCACCGGCAACGCTTGTGTTCGTTCCGAGGCCAAAAGTGGGCGCGGTGGATGTAGCGCCCTGGCCGAACGTGGTTCCGCCGAGGGTGCCGAACGTGTTGGTCGGTTTCGCTCCGAACAGTGTCGACCCGGCGGCGCTGGTTTGTGTGTTGTTACCAAAGCTGAAACTTGACTGCTGCCCCGTAGCACCGAGCGTGCCAAATGCACCAGTTCCCTGTGTTCCGGTCCCGGCACCTGAGAAAAGTCCTCCCTGCTGCTGCTGCTGTGCTCCTGCATTCTGCGTTCCAAATCCACCAAACACTGGCGTCTGACCGAAGGTGCTCGTAGCCGGAGTGGCACTTTGACCGAACAACCCTGTCGTGGTTCCGGTTGCGCCGAAAGCCGGTTTGTTCACTCCCAAACCTCCACCCAACGTGGAAGTGGTCGATTGGGCAAAACCGAACCCGGGAGCTGATGTTGCTACCGGATTGCTTCCAAAAGGTTTGTTAAACGTGCTCCCGGCTGTCGTACCGAACGCCGGTGTCGTAGTGGCACCGAACGTGTTGGTCGACGTTCCAAACAGGCCACCTGCTGGGGTCTGCTGTTGCTGATTCTGACCAAACAGTCCGGTTGGTTGCTGCTGACCGGCCGTACCACCGAACAGACTGGTTGTTGCGACACCACCGCCAAACAGTCCACCACCACCCGCCTGCGGCCCTTTCCGGTTGGCGGCGTAGTCCTCGAAACGCAGTTCCTCGACTGACTTGTTCTCGTAGTCCTTCATGAACGTGATGCAGTGCTGCTTCGTGTTGACCGTCGTCGTTTGGCCATTCTTCACCAGCGTGTCGGTGCCGTGCGTCTGCTGGTACTTTACCACGGCCGTACCATTGCCACCACCGACAACTGGAGCTGCCGCGCCGAAGGCTGGCTTTGCCGCACCGAACAAACTGCTACCACCTGCCGGTTGTGTGTTCTGGCCGAAGAAACCCGTCGTGGCCGTATTGTTCGTGCTCGACTGGCCAAACAGTGATGTCGTTTGGGTGGCCGGTTGGCCAAACCCACCGAATCCGGCCGGTTTCGGTGCTCCGAACGATGTGTTGTTGTTGTTTCCGAACAGGGACGTATTGGCCGCGGTATTGTTTTGCGTACCGAACAGCGACGGTGCTTGTGGTTGTGTTTGACCAAAGGCTGTTGAAATGTGGAGAGGGAATAGAAAAAAAACAATGTCACATAAACGAACGTATGAAAACAATTGCGACGCAATAAATGCACCGTGACGTCATTGCGAAGCACCCCCTCCTTCTCGTTTGGTAACTCACCACCAAACCCAGGTTGCGTTGTTGCCGCTGCACCGAAGGCCGGAGCCGTTGTGGTGCTGGCCCCGAACAATCCACCCGTGGGCTGCGTTTGGCCGAAGAGCGACGTTGTCGGTTGCTGGCCAAAGGCCGGTGTAGCACCGAAGGCTCCCGTCGCTGGCTTGCTGAAGGCGGTCGTTTGCCCGAACGGGCTTGCCGTCGCCGTGTTGGTCCCGAACGTTCCGAAGCCAGTGTTGGTGGCCGGTTGGCCAAAACCGCCGGGCTTGGCACCAAACATTGTTCCGACTATTCAGTTTCCACCACCGTTGCACTGGCAGCAACGAAGCGCTCCGTTAATGCTGTTTCTTTTGGGGTAAGTAGTTTTTACCTTTGGTTGGCCTGTAATTCGTGTTTCGCTATTCCACCAGAGCCGTCAAAAAACGCGCCAACATAACCTCACTGGCTATCAAAGGATGCACTGCTATTTACGGCCCTTAAAGTGTATCGCTCATCACAAAAACAACGTACTGCACTGTGCAAATTATCTTCACTACCGAAGGAAACACTCGAATGAGAGCTGGCGATGTCTTAAACAATGATATTTCACAACAGTTTATCGAACGGCAATGATAGAGACCCGTCTGAGCTTGTACTTTTGACACCAGTGACTACTACAATTGGGGTTTTCATCATTTTCAAGCATAGGGCGAGAGAGAGAGAAAGAGAGAAAAACACAGTTAGCTCAAGGTGTATAAATATAGGTCTATCTAATCTAATTTATACACCTTGAGTTAGCTGACATTAGCTGTCAGAAAGAATTGCTACAACTTTTTGCTGCATGGGCTAGTTCACAAATTCAAAGATTCTGTACCGCTGTATGGAAAAAACCGTTGATTTCCCTGATTTCACATAATAAACATTGATTCTTTACAGAAGTAGCTTTTTTATTATTACCTTATCTCTTGCAACAAATGCTTATTGATAGTGGAACACGGAAAATCACATATATTGAAAAAAAAAATGATTGTAAATAATTTATTTTCCTACTCTTAATCCGACTCTTCAGTAGCGGCTATCCTCTCAATAACTTCCTCATACAACAACCTTCTTACGTCGTTCGCTATAAGGAAGTCCAAATGGTTGAACAGCGTGTGATTAACCCGCACATTATGCTGTAGATTTGGTAGCCGTGCGGCAAGCCGTTGCACGTCTTCCGGGGCAGCCAGCAGATCGTTCAACCCGTAGTACAGTACCACTGGTGCCGTAACCTTCGACAGATCGTACTCCGGTGGCGTCAACGAGCGGTAATTGAGGTAGTTTTTGACCGGCCCATGGTCGTACATACGAAACCGTCTCGAGTGAACCTCCTGCGCGTAGTGTACCAGCTGTTTCGTCGCCGAACCGGCAGGCGTGTGCCCGAGCAAAATCGGCACCAGCGTTGGATCCATCTGGGATGGGTTGTATCCGGCCAGCAGGAACAGCAAATGTACGCACATGTTGTTCACCGTCGACGTAGGACAGATGTATTTGGCGATTTGGTGCAGAATCGGATTGTTGGGAAGGAACTCGCCAACGCCAAACATGGCCAGCAGGGTGTCGAGTGTGTTGAGAAATTTGGTCATCATCAGCAGCAGGGGACTCTTCATGTGCTCCATGTACGCCACCGGAGCTAGCGCCTGCATCTGGATCACCTTTGCGTTGTACTCTGGTCTGGTGGAGGCCATCACGAAGAACCCGGTCGTACCCTGCGAATGGCCGACGTAGTGCAACTGATCGTGCCCCGTACTCTCGAGAATATAGTCGATCATGGCCGGAATATCGTAGTACCCGATCTCATGCCAGGAGAACTTCCAGAAACTCTTCGCTGCCGGACTGATGCTGGCGTGCTGACGCGAGTAACGATTACCGCGAGCATTTCCCAGCCAGACATCGTACCCGCGGTCCGCCAGAAGGTAGGCAAGCGCATTACCCGGACCGATCAGCAACCAGTCGGCGGAACTGCACAGCAATCCGTGCATTAGCAAAACCACAAGTGCATTTGGGCGGTTACTTCGCAGCCGGTGCAGCATCAACCGATAGCCGTCGTCCGTCGTTACTGGATGCTCTTCCACCGGGTAGCCGTGTTTCGCAACCAGCTGGGGCACGGTAAGCTGCCCATCTTCACTGTCCACTCGAAATCTTATCTTATCCGATTGGGCAACGGTCGCGCGCGGCGAGGCCACGGATACCGCTAGAACTAGCACGAACCACGAGGGCAAATTCCTTCTGCTTGCTGGTAACTGCATCATACTGCTCCTGCTGACTGTCGGGGCGATACTACGGCTTTTCAACCGGTTCTGCGCGACTTAAAAACAGCCGAACCCGACACTCGAACGATCGGAAGCACCAGATTAGGTTAATACCAGAAAAGTGCTGTAACACTTACGAAATCTCTCGTCCTCCTCTGGTTGGGGGATACACAATCTTTAGCCACCATATGCTTGACGCAGGCCACGTTCTACGTTCTACGGGAATAACCACGGATCAATCACTTTGTGGTAAACCCCGACCGATTGGACGCACAGATCGGTCCATTGGCATGCGATGCGAAAAATACACTCTATCGCTCGGGAAGACCTCAGGGTCTCACATCAACAGCTGTTACTGATTTGGCCAACGCCAACGGATTCACCCACCAGTTTTTGCATTTCGGAGTTCGTTATCTTGCGCGACTATTACAACGTGATGAGCGAAGGAATGCAACACGCGGAGCGGATTTGGCGTCCCTATAAATATCAATGAAGTGCCTCTTTGCGATAATCTGTGCGGGTACCATACGGTCTTGCAAGTCTCCCCCCAACGAATGGGGAGGGCAGACATGTATTGCATACCGACAGGGGCTTGGGGCTGCGAAAGGAAAAAGAAAACGCTTAAAAAACTAAAAGGAGGACCAATTCAAAATTAAGTTATACTCCAAATTGGTTGTATATTTTTGATTTTTTTTCGACATATTCTTGTTTTCTTTTTAAGTAGTGGTAGTAAATATATGATTTTTCTTAGAAAAAAAAGCAATTTAACCATAGCTAGCAAAAAACGAATCGGCTAGCTGGGCGCAATTATCTAACGGAGAACCTTCGCAGAATCGTTGCCGTAGTGCATAGCGGAGTAAAAATGCTTGCTGCCTACCATTCTACTTTCTCTTGACTCGACTTATACTAAAACGTTTACGCTAGGATAAAATCCTCATAAACATATGTTCGCTACGTTTACTATCCACGTGGACAAGATATTCTAACATAACTATAGTTAGTACGATTTTGTTCTTTTAGATATACTGGTATTAATCTCTTTACATATCTACTTCTTAACTGTGTACTCCTCAGGTGCAACCTTTGTTTAGACGACCTAAACAACAATTTAAGAAATGTAAATGAAACGGAACTTGTATTAAACATAAACTGACTTACAATCTACCTAACTGCGACAGTTGTTTTGAACCGTATCACGGAGAATAAGTAATATTTTATAAAAAAAAAGAAAAAAAAACATACAAAACGAATCCTTAACGTATATAAAATTTGCCATAATCCGAAGACCAGCGGGGCGCTACGAGGGGTGGTGGGCAAATCATTCAGAGTCATAAATAAGGACCGGCGGTTCGTCATTCTCTTCCAAGCCCTTCTTTAAATCTCCTGTAACGATGAAAATTGTTGGAGGTTGGATATCAGGTAGGACATTCAATGCGTTTGAATGATGACATGATAAGGTGAAGTGGAAATAAAAGGACAAAGAGACAGAAGAGATGAGCCACCACAGGAAAGAGACATACCACCCAATTCCATACGGACTAAATCCGTTCAAATAATGTCAAGTGTGCACAATATTGTATCGAATTGTTTAAACCAGAAACTAAAGGTCATGTAAAGATGACTATCTATTTTGAACAAAGGGAATCTTGATAAAGAATGAAGATAACGTGTTGTATTTTAAAGTAAATTTAAACAAGATTGGCTTACAAATAGTATGCTCCTTTTGTGTACGTGGATAGCCAGTCCTCTCGTACAGGGGACGGAGGGTGCGATCTCGGTTGGGAGTTGGAACCCACGGCGTTCAAGGAGCGACGTAAACGCTCGGGACCTCAACCTCAACGGGTACCATTTAGACTTATTTTCTTCACATAAAGGCGACTCGATACATAACCAGTGTGAATAAATATCATCAACCTGCCCATAGTAAGCATCGGGGGTCCGCGACAGCCAAGTGGTAGCGTCGGTTAGAAAATCGGCCCATGAGCGCCGGGGCTCATCACCTCGACGGCGTGGGTTCGAATCCCAACCGAGACCGAACCCTCCCCTGTACGAGAGGACTGACTATCCACGTAGAACAGGGAAACAAGTCTCGAAAGCCCTTAACGGGCAGGCATGACCAATAGGTCGTTACGCCAAGCAGAAGGTAGTAAGCATGGTGCTACCAATAGAATACATTTTCATGACAATCTTTCGAGCATATACAAAAATCTGAACAAAGTTTTCTTTAACGTACGCATTAAAAGATAATCGATCGTCGGGATGTTGTTGAAAAGGATGTGTAAAACGCGGGTTGTTATTAGTTAAAACCATTTATCAATTTAATTTCCTCTCCATCAGACTAATTCATGGCAAATTGCATTTCATCTCCATTAGGCAAATTGCACTTCATCTCCAGGTTGGGTTAAAAACGATGCAAACAAACCATACAGATATTTGCATATATATTACAGAAAAGCATAAGTCTTATAACCAACCAACCAAACATATCGTAAATTTTAACTTTCCCGTCCAATAATTACTTTAAGTTAAACTAAAAGTTTAACAGATTTGGAATTCAACAATGATAATTTCCATGCATTTATTTATGTTGTACGAAAGTTATCTACAGTGAAGCATTAATGGATCTATTGAAATCTTCACAGTTTTTCTATAGTCGACTCAAGTACAGCTGATACTTGGCTTCCTCATCGTACTCATTGATAACTGCTCTTTGATATTTACTTAAGAGAGCGCATAGCTCAAGTTTTTCGAGATAACAAAGACTTAAAACGTTTATCCCTAGGAAGGAAGAATATTGTGTTGCTTCGAGAAATTTCCTGTTACCGATAAAAATAGTATTACGGCAAATTGGCAGGTGGTGGGGGTCTTGTTATCTGACTTAGCCAGGTTCAAACCGACGAGCACGTGACTCCCCTGAAATTCCCTCAGTAAGACTTGAATTTAGTAGTAAGCTTTTATCCTAAAAGAAATAATTCCCTAGTCGTATTGAGTTTTCTCACTCCTGATTTTAAATAAAATTTATTGATCCAAAATGTTTTCGTGCGGTTCAATCGAATATATCAAAAATATACCCATGGGATGGATATTGGATGAACATTTATTCACATTTAAATGTAAATATATATGCCATTTTTTGCAAAGCTAAAAATGATGATGGTACTAGAGGCAAGGGAAGTCTCCAATCTAGTTAGATTTCAACTACAGAAATAAAAAGTACTAGAGGTTGCAATTCGTTATTATTCGTTCGTAAGTGCTGTTTTATCCCTCAGGGCCTGTTCATTGTCAAAAGCTGATCCGGGTGGATCAGCAAATAGCAAAGTTGTTTCAAATATTCATTAACATTTGCTTCTTCTTTAGCCAACAGGATCGTTATTGGTTTTATCTTTCTGTTAAGTCACTTTTTTCTTCACTTTCTCGAATAGTCAATATTCTTATGCGTAAGAGGTTACGTAGTCTTCGCCAGGAATAGACACCAAAAACACTGTTAACCCGTATCCCGTATTTGTCATCTTCCTATAGTCCTATTGGACAGCGTCATTTACATAAAGCTGTAAATTTCATCTCTAATCAGTATAATAGACGTAGTAAATTTTTTCGTCTTTATAAAAATCTATTTACTTTTTTATTTAACGTTCTGTCGTAGAGAACGTTCCCGACACTTGGAGCCCATGAGAGTTTTAAAGGGACTTCGGAATGATTTCAAATGGCAATTTACATTCAAAAATTAAAGTTTGATCAATATCGAACACTTTCAACCCAAAATGTTGCGAAAATGATCACATGTGGGATTAAACTAGTTCTTGTCTGATATGGAGCGCAAAATGTCACATCACTGTCCAGCTATATTAAATTCTACCAAATCAATACAAGCCTTTTAAGCTGAACTTGTGTTTTCGAAGCAACAGGGATATATTGTTATCTAAAAGTGTTTTACAAGGTAAAACGTTTGGTGTGATCAATTTAGTGTTAGCAAGTGCATAAGATAAACATAAAAAGATGCGAAACTAAAAAGTTTTCATGCTATTATTCAATCCATCAAGCACTATTCGGAGGTATTTACAACACGTAGATGATTTTGTTCTAACTTCATCGCAACTTCATTTAATGCAAATGATAAACTTTCCAAGCCCCTATGATACGGTTATTCCACCCAATGCGGAATCGTCATAAAAAAGCTTGGAGACCCCTGATTTATAGCATAAGTGAACAATTTTCAGATATTTTATTCTGAACAGTTTGAAAAAAAGGTATTCGATGCAGTAAGGTACAACAGATACTATTTTACGAGTCAATGTAAAAGATGTTTTCCGTTGAAGGGTATTGAAGATACAAAATTCACACAATTTGAACAAAAACGCTATATATTCCACGGGCAAAACACACCATACCGTCTTGAAACAAGTATACTTTACGGCGGTATGTAAATTGTTAAGGGGGGTCTCCGAACTACACGTTTGAAAAAAGCAGTTCACACGCCTTTAAACGATGCAGAATACACATTTGAAAAAAAGCATTGGCTTTTATATGCCTGTGATACATATGCATGTTTGTTGCAGGTCATATGCATAATTTTTTTGTGAGTCAAATCAGTGACCAACCAGTATTACGAATGGATTGTATATTAATACATACAAAAAAATATATATACATTTCCTATTGGCAGACCGTCTTGTATAGTTAAGTAACAACGTACTATTTACTTTACTATTTGTTCGCTTATCAAGCAAAAGTGGAGTAATATTATATCGACATACCGAAAATTCAACAGTGTACTTGAATATTCAAACAATCCAAGCCTACTGTAAAACACTTCTTGTTGAATTGTTAAACATGACCACACGGGTTAAGTAGATAATTTGAAGCTTTCTAGGATCGACCGGGATGATAGGAGTAATGTAAGCGACGTTCACTTTTTCGCATCAGAAAACGAGCGAGGCTCGCAAAAACAATGCGGAAGGAATCATTGCGCTAAATCCTAGAAAGATGCGAATTGTCTACTTAACCTGTTTCGTGTTCCATCCTGTAAGTTTAAGGATTCAACAATAGGCTTACATCGTTTCACGATCCAAGTACACTGCTGGTTTTGCCGGCTGGTGAGTGAAAGGCTGTAAAGAACGTGAAATCAAGTACGGTTATTATCAACTATACAAAATCACACTGATAAGTTTGCACACACTACAAAACACAAGTGTAATCTAAAAAAAAATTATGGGAACGAACTTTGCCAAAATCACTCAAAAACACATTTTCACTAAACAAATGTTACTGTTACACACGACGCAAATAGTTTTGTATCAACACTAACACCTTTTTTAAGTGTGCTTTAGCCTAACCGAACGGGTGATAATTAGAATTTCTAGGGTATAACAAACAAAACGGTGCTTGCTTTAAATTACACAAACTGTCGGTGCTTTAAACTACTAAAACGTTTATGCAATTTTAAGGGAAAGCGCAAAACCAAAAAAAAAAAAAAAAACTTTGAAGCTACATTTTCACTTACCCTGGCAAAAAAGGGACATGGAACGCGTGTTTCAAGAAACATCGTTGAATCTATCATCTTCGCGTTAGAAAATGGGACTTTTTCATTTTCAAATGTGGCTCGAAGAAAGTATTCAACGTATGTTTCTCTCCACATATTATCGATTGGATAAAACGCGTAACGGTGCTTATTTGCAACAGCAGCATCATAGGTATGTGCAAAGCAATCTCTTTAGCTTGCATTTTCTTTCAATTCGCTTCAATACGGCTGGCATATGATATGCTTCATACGTTCCTAAGGTATTGCTGGCTTACGGGAGAGAGTATAGTGGCTACTTCAAAGGGCACAGCAGTGCAAAGATTAAAAACATTATTGGCGCACTTGACTTTTTGAACGGATACACGATGGTAATCAAATTGGGTGGCAGTAGTAGCAGGAAATGTAAAGTAGAGCTACACGATAGTGTAGCACATTTAAGATTTCTTCGGAAAGTATAAGGAATAGGGATATGTCGTTGCAAAAGGGAATTCCAGGTCGTTTAGAAGGAGGATGGGTAAGAGAACCATGAAGCAGTCCTTTTCTCCGCGATGAATCACCACCCGTGAGGGGGTTTACCGTTGCATGCCTTGACGTTTCGGTGCCCCACATCACGACAGGCCCTTTCCGGTTGGCCACGGGGTTCGAAACGCCAACGAGACACCGGGTTCAGGGTTATGTTCATTGCTGTTACGCCGCGAACGAAGCGTCAGCAGTTCCACTTCAATGGTGATAGCTTTGGTCTGGCATTTTTCTTTGGCACTCCTCCTCCATCCGCCTCCTTCTCCTCGTTCTCGGGGGGGTATCGTTTGCCACTACCACGCGTCCTCGCGTGCGCCAACGCCATTGCAAAGCTGCCATCTCTAACTCTCTCCTCCGTTGTACAACTATTGCTCTTTTCTGACTAGAAAAAACATTGGGCTTTTGCAAGCTTCCAACAGGACAGTTGTATTTCGATCGGGCTCCTTGAGAGTCGGAGTCTGAAGTGACGAACACATAACCCATAGTCATTTGGACAGTTTATTTCCGGTGGTACCGACTTCTTCAGCCGTTATCGGTACCGGCGCTTTATTTCATATCTTTCATCTTTTTTTTCATTGCGCAATCATTGCTTTATATATCTTTGTAGGTTTCTCCGATGCTTCTTTTTTTCTTTTTTTTTTTTTTGATAGCTAGAATTTTTTGCTATTTGTTTTTTGGCTATAATTTTTTGCCGTTTTTCTTTTTTTTTTCGTTGCCACATATTTTTTTGGCTTGTTTGGCCCCTTTGGCTCTTTTAAGTGCCCATAATTTTTTGGCAGTGTTTTTTTTTCTCATGCTCTTTTCAGTCTTTTTTCCATGGCTCTTGCCTTTTTTCGACTTGCATTTAGAGAAACCTTTGCATCGTTACATTGTATTTTTTTGTATAGATTTTTTTCATGTTTTTTTTAAATCTTTCAATTATTTTGTACTTCTATTAAGCGGTATAGTCTCTACCAAGACTAGTCCAACCCCCAGTCTCGAATGGCATGTTTGTGCGAGTGCGGCCTTCTTCTCCAAAGGCAACCTTCTCCTACTATTGCTACGGGACATGAAACTCCCATATATCATAGGTATGGGAACCAATTAGTAAAATTCTCGACAGAGTCAGATATAGGAGGTAAGGTAAGGTACGACAAAAGTAGGAAGTAAATGATAATAAAACAGGATTCGTTTGTATGTCAAGGTTAAAAAGTAAGATTCGATCGTCAGCGAACGACGATCGGAAGGTATGAACGAAAAATGGATCATAAGTACCTACAGAAACTGGGAGTACTTACTCTTCATGCGACGGCAGTGAGCGAGGAATGTGGCGAGACGATTACGCTTCTCCTCGTTGGCACAGCGCACCATGTCGGCGGAAATATGCTTGAAGGCATATTCTACCACCTCCACGGCGGTAGCGATGTCGGGCAACCGAAGGTTTACGGGGATTGCCGTATTATCATTCTCGACGGCGGTGTTGGAGATCGTGCTACTAGAGCGCGATATTGGCACGTACGGTGTTTCCTTCTTGACGCAATCGAATGGTGTTATTGCTGATGTAGATGGCACTGGAATATCATGTTGGTTGGTGGTGGCCACGCTACGAGCCGGTCGAATGCAGGACTGACTCGATTGGCGCGTCAACTTCCTTGGAGGTTGATCATCCGTAGTGATGGAATTATTGTGAGCTGCAACACATACACGCACATAAAATGAAACACATTAGATCCACCATAAAGTTAATCGTCCAGGTCAGCTCCTTCAAGAAGTTGTGACAATAAAAACGAAACACTTACCATCATGCTTTCTCTTGCCACCAACCACGCCTTTGCCCTCTTCCTTATCCATGTCGCGCTTGGGGCAACTGCAGATCTTCACATTGATGGAATTTCGTCCCAGAATGGCGCCGTGTTCATTCTCTAGCGTGAACACTAGTGATGTGGCCCGACGCTCAATGGTCGGGCAGGAGTTTTGGCACCAAAACTCGAGTGACACTGGCGTGACCTGATCGCCGACACCCTGGAGTTGAATCATCATGGCCAAGCGATCTTTGAATGCCACACCCCCAGTTTGGCCGATATAAGTCGCTTCTGGATTCAAACACCGCACAACATGGTCCTTCAAATACTCCAGTTGAACTGCAGATAATAAACACGGTGATTCCAATTGATTTCCAAGACGAAATTCACGAGCAAATATAGTTAAATAGTAAATATACTTGAGAACAACATTTGCAATACATTGCTGAATATTGCAAGTAAAATGTGGTACAATAAAAAACGCAAATAAACAGAAGAAAGGGAACTTACCGGTATCTTTCGATATATCGTGCTGGCATCTGCAGACGGGTCTGTGAATATCCTGAGGTGATGAACAGACCAACATAACACGTAGATTGAGACACGTGTCCGGCAGGGTGTTACGGTACGAAACCGAAACCGTCAACGCCTGCTTCTTCTTCACGTACAACTTTTTCAGCTTGTTAGAGAAGGCCCAAGCTTTGGATCCTTCACCCTTCAATTCGACATTGAAATTGTAGATCTGATTCTGGAGATCCTCCAATTCCGGCATTTTCAACGCATGATCCACAAAAGTCTTATATGCCAACGGTGTCATTTCGGTTTTGACGGGATATTGTTCATTTCCATATTTATATAGTTCCTGAACATCAAGGTTACCATCGATATATAGGTTATCGACCTCAGTCCCTATTAACGACATTGATGGAAGCAGTTCCTTGGTCTGAAATTTAGCAATTCAAAGAAATAAAAATTAGTGCATTATTTGTTACAGCTTCCCCCACATCCACAGTAGTACTGTGGGGATAGTAAGTACTTTCTATGCTCAAGGGCTATTGAAATAAATTTAATTAGGCTAGACATTGCCTAGGAAATCTATTATTTTACTTAATTATTCCGCACTTTTGCTGTGCCGAATATTTTGGATTCACAAAATGTCCTATCTGTATTTGGATTTGTCGAGAAACCCTTTGTTTTGGTCGAGTAACTCTGATTTGAACACATCTTATCATTTCTAAAAAAATAATAATCCCTTAACACGTTAAGCGCTACGTCGGGCCCGTGGGGCCGACAATGTTCTTTCTCGTAAGCCGACGTCGGTCTGCTCGGACCAACAGAGCCCGTTAGGTAGGCCGGCGTTTCTACGAATTGCTGGCAGAACGGAAAGCAGTGCAATTTGCGCATATCGCTCTACGTGTTAATCTTCATCACTTGACACCATTTTATTCCGTTCGCCAACAATTCTGCTTGATTATGCTTCGCGTTTAAAATTTTGAACATGATCAAACATGTTCGCGATCTATGCTCGCGATCTACACACACGGTGCTATGGTGTTTGTGCAACACGCCTTCTCCACCCATACATTATCGCCATTTTGAGGCTCGCGGTCAACATCCGGTCTCGGATTACATGCGCAGGAAAGAGGCAGCATAAGAAAAGGCTTTAAATGCGCCACACCTTTTTTCTAAGAAGCTGTGTGCTAGGTGCATTTTAACTTGCTAGACGAATGCACGCTGATTTATAATATTTCAAGGTTCTCAAGTGGTTTCTACGCTTTCTTCTTATAGATTACTTAAAAAATAGTATTACTGAGAGAAAAATACTTACATCCAATCGACTTAAGGAACCGTAGTCATCGCTATACCGAAGAAAATTGAAGAAAAACGTATTTAAGAACACACATCATTTGCACAAATCCATCTATATGTATATTACACAAAACTTACCATTGCGAAGGCATCGTATTTGGAATTTCTCCAAAGGTTTCAGCAGAAAGCGACATATTCATATTCATCGTTGCTAAACGTTTGACTACCTGTTGCGAGAAGCAGATAAACAAACACAAAATAAGAAACAATTTCATTCGTTCGGGCACCATTTTGAAATCCCTTTTTAAATCCCGACAGCAGGTAGAAAAATTATTTTCCCACATGCAAGAAGGATAAAAACCAGTTCGTAAAGACGAGCATCTTAGAAAACTACCGGAAGAATCATAAGAAAGCGCACAAAGAATTCATACGCGCTTGTGTTAGTCTCGCAGGGAAAGGAAAGATCGCATCAGCACGACGATGCGTAGGAAGAAGATCACCGTAAAGAGTCCGCGGAGGATAGAGGGCTTGTCTTTCATTACTCGGAATTTAGCTGAAGAAAATGATGACCCCTTTGGAAGAACGAAACCATCCTCCAGATTTCGTCATACACAATGAAAAGGGACACATCGAACGAGCCTCCTCAAATTGCCGTGCCCTTCCTTACCAAAGAGAGGTTAGAAAAAACATGACTCATGCATTGTAGGAAGAAAAAAAAACCATTATGCCATCTTGATTCAGAGTGCCAACTTCGCATATGAATTGAAAATGGCAAGAATGGAGCGGCTTTTTCAGCACCTTGAACTTCACTTGAGAAAAATTAGCCGACGAAAAAAGAGGATCAACAGGTTGATGAGGTTAGGTTTCCAACTTACTTGGTAGATGATGATTTATCAGCACAAAACATTACACGTAGCGCTGGCACAGTATAACACCCCACACTTTTGATCGGCGTGAAACTTTTTTATCAAATTCTGGAAGTTAAATCTTTTCTTTTTTCACTTGACACGGAAGCACATGGAATTGCGACTGATCACTTGAAACACAAAACGCAGAATGAATAGACCGGCAAACGAGAAGAGGCTTGCAAGCGCAAATCGTTTCTGCTGTGTTGTAGTGATGGGGGGGAAAGGCTCTGGAACTGTAGGCTTCTCAAAACTGACAGTTCCGAAGTAGGTTCGCCCATGCAATAGAAGATAATACACTTGTGGTAAATCATAACTTAGATTTTTACCACTTTTTCTCTGTAAATATAATGCTGAAATTGTTATGGTTACTTTATATTACCAAAATATAGTTTGGAGGCATTAGCTCCGATCATGTGGCGGAGTCATTGATGCGCTCCGGAGCGCCTACCTTTACAGTGTTGCCATCGTGCGAAACAAAAAATCCAGCAGTTCTATAAGTTACCGGTTTGAGAATACCGGTAAAAAGGATATTTTACAAAACCTCAATTTTGAAAATTTTTTTAAATGAAAATTCCCTCCAATTTTCCACTTTAACTATCACTCATCTTTTTAAATTTTAGGTAAAGTATTGAAACTTTACGGAGTTGATAATACAACCGGGATCTTTTTGGAGTAGAGGTCATTGAAACGGTAAGCCAATTTTTCCCGGTCTCTACACGGATTGGATGTTTGGTGCACCCTATGCAAATCGTGACCCGGTTGGTTATCTGTGAAAACTACTAGAAAAACTAGTAAAGATGGTCAAAATGTAGTATCAAACTATAGAAACATTCATGAGTCTTGAGTAGACCATTCATTTAAGGGGTCATTTGTCAAAATCGATTCAGGAACTAACAAGTTGTTGGCAAATTGGCATTTTAAGCCTAAATTGCAAATCAAGCTACCTTTATCTTTTTACCGTAAAGTGCTATCTCTTTCTCACGCATGGTTTTACTTTCCACAAAGTTGTGAACCGCTTGTCAGTTCGCATTCGACAGCGGTTAGGAGAGGATCGCCGCGTTCGTTTTCACTGCTGACTGTGTGTGTTTGTGTATTTATGTGCATCAGTGATTTTTCTATGTTGTGTTTGCAAGGCTCACGGCGATGGGGCAGAGGTGAAGTGTTTTAAAGAATGGTGCAACGACGACGCAATGCAACCGTGCATCGAAGAGCATCGATGTGCGAATGTGAGCTCATGATGGTGTCGGAGTAGGAGTGACGAAAAGGAAAAGAAAGAAGCAATAGCAAAGCAAAAGCAATAACAAAAGTCCCACAAACAAGTGGGATGTTCGTCGTTCCCGCGCCCGTGCAGTGACAAAGTGACGAGAAGTACAACAAAATTGTAGCTTACAGCGCGTAAAATCAACGAAACGACAAAGTATCCTTCAGCAAAATGACGGTCTGGAGCCGATTACCTTCCAACTTGCTCGCTATCGGTAGGTGGATGATTATTTATTTACATCAATCTTTTTTTTCCGCGATGCTTTCAGCGGGACGAAGTGTGGTGGTTGTTACACGGTACCTACATCCTCGAAGGGTGGTAGTCAGAAGGGAAGCAGTGCCACTCGTGTGTCGGTAAACAAGCGTAACAACACCGGAAAGAGCCTGCGGATTTAAAAATCGAACCCATCGGTGAAAGCAAATTGGCTTACCCCAAGCCATGGAGGGCGTGAGGGCACCGATAGGAAATCTCGTTCCGTCAAACCAGGGATCAAATTTTGGTTACCATTTCTGTGCGTGAAACGTGGGGTGGAAACGGACGCAGGGCTTGGTAAAAATATACGCAACAAATCTCGCACAAACATTGTGCCAATTCTACCAACGCTAGGCAGGGGATCTTGTCGAGAGAAGCATACGCGGAGAAGAATATAATAAGGCGTGGTAATAATGGGTGATGATCGCGCTCGGTACGATATGCTATAAAACTACACCATACACCCTTCGTCATGACGCACACCTATGCTGGCGTAGGCATGTTTTTTTTTCGTGAATTTCAAGTTTTCAAACGCGATCGATTGATTGAGCGATCGTCGATCTCTGGTGTTCGCTCGCGGAACATTCTGGGCGCCATGCGATCGCAATGGACCAACCTTTGACGTCGACTACATCGATGAAATCACTCCACGCTAATATATTACTGCGAACCAAACAAGTATTCCTTGAAGCCATTCCGCTAATTATCGCCGGTGCTGTGGTGTGGAAGGGGGTCTGCTGGGTTGGGAGATGCAAGTTTATTTATTTCGCCAGTATCTTGCGTTTCTTCCACAGCCATCCGCGATACGCGCAATTTGCACTTACTAGCTGAGCCAACTGCGATGACCGGGTTTTCCGGTGGCACACATGCTGCTAGTACAACCTTTTATTACGCGCCTACTACCATCAAAGGTACGCCGACACCTCTCAGTATGCGTCCCGGCGCGAGATGTCACCTGAATAACTGGGTGTGTACAACAGCTCGCGGATGCGTTGGGTTTCTGTTCGTTTTTACGATCCACACAAGCGCCTACTAAAACGGTGGATTGTGGGTATCGAAACATGCAGCGCAATCACAAACCCCGCGGATACACACCACGCCTGCTACGATGTGCGTGTGTGCTCGCGCACGGTTATGCGCGGATGTGTTTGTCTCTTTGCGCGACTATATCGACGACCAAGCCACGGGGACGCACACGCGACGCGACGCGAGCATCCGCGAAGGCCTACGGGAAGCACATACAAATAGCCATCGTTTGGAGCCACCCCGCAACGACGGGAAACATTCCCCCGGAGCCCGATCGCCTAGAACAGGTTTACATGACGTTGTTGCTGCACCATCGAGGGAAGATACATTCCTTTCGCCTACTGAGATCATCTTCTTTTGTTTGTAAACAAAGCCCAACCCAGTCCATCCCAGGGCCTCTCGATAAACGGCTTAACTTGTTCGTACTTTGATTTTTCGTAACTATTTTGTACATCGGTGGCATCGGGCTGGAATTAGTGGTTTATATATTCAACTGGCGTAAATACTTCCGTGGGAACTTCGAACGACATCTAATCTCACTCCCCTCCAACGGATTCGGCTTGAGTTTTTCGTAGATTTCGTATATTGGAGTGTCCCAAAGGACGACGACAAAGCAGAAGCGTCGATAATTGAACAGAGATCCTTTTTCCCACCTCTCGCCCTTCGCTTTTCGTCGCCTTCTTCCCGAAAGTCTACCACCCTCTATGGCTGGGAATATATCGGCTAAACAGCTGGATGCAAGCGGTCCCGCTGGTTGTTCAAGGATTTTCGTGGAAATCCGCTGGAAGGAACGCCCGTTGGGTTGTGTGGCGGTGCCTTCAGTTTGGCAGAGGAAGCGAAAGTCATGTCGTTTGTCTGGTGGTAAGGTTGATTTCGGTTCTTTCGCCGGCAAGGTCAGGCCTAAATCAAGCAAATTTTTTTAAGGTAAACCATTTGTCGACGCTGGAGGTATTTCAGAGCATTGGCATTTAAAGAGTCGACCCTTTCGGCATTCTCCTTATTGCTTAGTTTCTTGTGTTTATGTAGGATTTGGAATGTTTTTTTTATTCAACGGGAATGAATAATGAATCTCAAAACCAAGCAATTTAAATTGCAATGATACCAATAAACAATCGCATTTCTGTTCTTCTTCTCGTAAAACTTTTCAGTACTTTTACATAAACTGATTTGTGCTCGGAACGTTAAACATGTTTTAATGTTTCTCGTTTTCCTGGCTATAAGCTTTCTGGTGCACTGTTAACGAACAATCAAAGATCAGCATCAAACGCTTAAATTGTAATAAAATATCCTTTTTCATAGGAATTCCGAACTTGCCACGTTATTTGAGTAAAAAGTGAATTTCAACGTCAGCAGAAAAAAGTGATAAATTTGAGCGAAAAAATAATGTGTATAAGATGCAATAAATAAATGTGTTTCTGGTCTATTAACGTTGTTCTGACTCGTTGACCACCCACATCGTAATTGCTCGTGTGCCTGATAATTTGGCTAATTTAATATGGTATTTTGATAATCAAAATTCGTATGGTAGATGTTTTTCGTGCGTAGCCCTCATGTGGACTATTTCTCGTAATGGCGCATGGCAACGCTCAAGAAATATTTGCACACTTTTCAAAACATTGTTGAAATTTGGAACCAAGTAATAAATCACTGTTTGATAACAGTTTTTTTTCTATCCACTAGTCAGCCCAAGAGCTTTTGGTTAAGTTCTTTTTGATGTACTGCTCAAGAAGCACACATTTTCAGCCCATTGAAATGTCAAGTTTAATTGAATTATTAAAACATTCCACAGCCTGGGCATCTCTCCCACATAGGGCTCAGTGTTGTCGCGGTGCTTGTCCATCAACGCATCATTTGACGGTGCTGCAGCACTTTTTTCATTTATTATTAGTTTCAGTCTCATTTAAGTGTCTTTTCCTTTTCGTCGTTCTGCTTTTTTTTCTCTGTTTAAAGTGCTCACGCTTGGTCGCATCACGATCCGCGGACTTCGGTTCTAGAATTCTCTCGATTTATGCTTTATGAAGCATTTAACTACGTTGTCCCCGCTCTGCGCCCTCTTATCACCTCAGCCCGCTCACACCCATCTGCCCACGTTTGGCCCGCCCCTCCCGAAAGCGTACAATGATTGTCGAATGATCCGTCTCGGGCGGGTTCATCTTTCGGCTCATACTCATTGATGAAGATGCACATTCCAAGCGCAGGAAGAGAAAAAAAACGACAACGATCATTTCATGGAATCTCGTACAACTCCGGCGCTTATCGCTAGACGCGGGCGAAAGAATTTGTCAGCAGAATATGTATACCAGCTCTTCCCTTTGTCGGTGATGGACAAGATGATGGAGGCCATGAGAAAAGCATTAACAAACATGTTGATGACATACGGAACTGTTTGTTTAGTGAAACATTGGTAAGAGCGCTTAAAACGACGAAGAAAAAGGAACGGATCGTCCTGTCATCAGATCATTACCCTCCCCGGGTGATTAGTCAGGCATAATCGCGCCGAACTGTGTCTGTGGTTGGATTGAACTGCAGTGACCTTTCTCCCGGGAAATGAAGCTTTTAATGATGTGGTGAATTGTGGTGAATCAAACTTTTCTACAGTGAAATTTCTTGAGCGAGGTATGGTTAAAAACCAATAACTTTTAGAGCCAGAGCTCCAGCAAATCAAGATTAAGCTATCCTAGATTAATTCTTTTAAAATTGAATCATGTTTTTAAAAATTCAAACCAGTAGCAGTGATGCACTGTGACTCACTTTGTGTGGGTTTCTTGTAACGATAAAAACCGCAAAGCGATTCCTTCGTCGAGTCGTCGATGAATCATTCGTCTTTTCCGAGCGACATTCCAAATGATTTCGATGTTTGGTGATTTTTCGTTGTTGTTACTAATAAGATATTTTTTATTTAAATGGTTAAGAATAGATTGTTGTTTTGTTCACCGCTTTTTTTCTACTGTGTCGAAATCACGGTTATTCACACTCCATTAAATTTATGTAAGTGGAACAACTTCTACGGTCCACGGTGTTTGTCATGATAACGATTATCATCTGTGTATGCCCTGAATCTATACTGTCACCCGCTAGAATCTCCTCGAAGATGATTGCCAAAAGATGGGCGGATGCTGAAGAAATGGTTGGGAAAAAAATCACCTTTTATGCTGCAAAAAAGGGCCTTCGTTTGAGAGGTAGCTTCCAGAAGCATTCTCCTATCAGCTTTTCGAGCGCTTATCACTACGATTACCGGGCAATCTTTCGTATTTAAAATTTGTTTATTCACAAACATGTTTGAAGTTCGATCCTAGTAACGGCCTCCGGCGATGCAACAAATCCCAGCAAGTTGATTTGTTTGACAAGAAACCATGCCAACCGTAGTTACATTAAAATGTCACCAATTGTCAACAAAGCCATGTTTACAACCGTTCCATAGCAACGATAGGTTGCTGGAAAAAACTAGCAAAAAATGTATGTATCGAGCCAAAAATGTATGTACATGTTATTAAGCGGAGTATAATATTTGTTTTTTAAATCAAATATTCATCACGATTATCATCACTATCAGACTTAAGGCTTTTCGTTAATTGGTTTAAATAGGCACACCGATACTTCATGCTCTATTTTCAATTAAACACAATAATTTACAAACCATACCCACCCCATCATCTCACTGTTCCGATGTGTGAAACCTTGTAAATTAATAAATTCTGTCCGGGTCCCGGCGTTGCGGGTTGCGCATCCGCCGAACGGGGCCATCTGTTGCATTTATGATTTATTGGCTCAATTTTCTGCACCCACCCTTCACACACACAGAAACAATTGTTTTTTTTTTGCGACCCCTTATGTCCATAGGCGCCCAATTCGTCAGAGGCGAACGTTCATTTTGGCAGGGAGGAAAATTGCAGGGCGTGCGTGTTGCTTTTCGGCTGGGAACAACGAACTCCCCGACGAGTCGGTTTCTGCTGATGAAGCAATATTCGGCACGAACTTGATGCAGCAGTCAGTTGAGGTTGGGAATTAGGCACTCAACTGCACCTCGGGTCGTAAAGTAGCGCGGTGGTGCATTTCCATTTTGTGGCGCCTCGCCGTTGATGAACCTTGGCCGCACGACTGTTCCCGCGAACTATATTTGCACTGGAATATTGCATCGAGCCATCGGCGGATTTTTGCTTCCCGCCACGCCATTCCTCCTCCTCCGTCTAGTGTGTGGGAAGGTCGCTCGATTGCAAATGATTGCGTTGTGCAGGAAAGAATGAACTTAAACCCAATTCCCACAATACACTGAAATCGAAAGTCTGCACCTTTGTTGTGCGGGGGTCCTACCACGGTAGGAAAGTGTGCACCTTTTCCCTTATGATAAGTCAGCAAACAGTAGTGATTTCATATTGAAGGTCTTCCCCAGCCGGAGTCGGTTGTCCAACGCAACACTGAAGTCATTCATCTATGACCCACTAGTGGCGACTCTCCGACGTGCTTCTTGCAGCTTCGTTGTTTCTTATGATGATGAATCAGTGCTCGATGAACTTGAATTTGAAACACGAATGGACATAAAAAAAAGAAAAACAACCAAGCATGAAACATTCACGTGTCCCATTTCACCATCACCACCAAGAGTTTTGACCTTAATTCGCCATTTGGCCGTCTTTCACTGTCTTGAAGGAGAGAACCTATCATTCTTTGTGGTCATCCAAGAAAACATTCACATTCGGATATGGAACTTTCTGAATTTAGCACAATTATTAGCTGACCTTTGGACGACGATGATTGTTGGTTTTGCCGCCATGCGGGACGAGAAAGCTGACTTCTTTTGACTTGATCGATGATCATTTCTTTCATCCAGTAATTAATTATATTTGTTTTGTTATCTAAGATTTTCTGGGCTAAATGTATTCATATCACTGTGCGTACTTTGGATTTGTTTTTATGTATGTTTTTAGATAAAAGAAAATACTTATTTAGGCAATAGATTTTTTTTTAAATTTTTTATACAGAATAAAACTTATATTTTTGTTTTTCCACAGCACTACAAATCTAAACTTATCATCAAATGCGCTGGCCCTTTTTTGTGCTATCGAATGTATCAAGAATGATTGTTTTATTTAAAAAAAAATTATAAAATGCTATCCAGAGCAACACCCGGTAGCCCTTTTCGACAAGTTCGATAGAAAAGTTCCCGAAAGGCAACCCCGGTGTGTGGCGCTCTTATCTTCCATTGGCAAACAGCGATGGTGTGTTGATGGTGTGCCGTACGCTCTCCTGCACACACGTATTGATAATGTCCAGTATGCAATCTTTCTGGCCTAGATAAGATAAGATGTATGCTTCGACGTTTCGTTCTACCGTTCCGCAAAATGTCTCAACGGAACCTATCGATGCGATTTGTCAAATGCGGCCACAAAAACAGACTACAATGCACTCGCCCAAGAAGAGCCACTTTTTTATCAGGTCTTTTTTTTTTTGGTTATTCGAGGCATGATCTTGTTTGTATTTGACTGCAAATATTTGTAGAATCGAATTTTTGAATCAGAACTCGTTGAAAAAACAAATTTTATCACCCGTCCATGGCGAGTTCTTCTAGCGATCAGATGGTTTCCAAAACGAAAAACCATTTCTAAAAATGTCACCACGTTACCATTGATTATGTGTGTGTATTCCAGGGTCCGGCGATGATGCGTTCAAGCGTAGATCAATTGATCCAATTGACGGTTGGGTTCTTATTAACGCGGGAAATCGTTTCATGCAGCTCTGTTCATGCAACCCATCTTTCCGTACTGCATCTTCTTCCGGCGCTCGGTTCGATTTGAAGTTTCAATTAAATAATCGCCATCCTCCAGCGCCTTATTCGATGATGACGCCATGGTTTTCATTTGCATTGCTCTTGGTAGCGCTATCGAGCGTTTGGAAAAACATTGGATTTTCTTTCACGATGCAGTGCAAATACCATCAATCCGTACCTCTGCTCCGCATCTTGTGCTGTGCCGGTTCCGGCTCCTTCGCAGTGCTGATTTCGCAATATTAATCACCCCCTCAATCATTACCACCACACAATGGAACTACGTATGGCGGCGAGTTATTTGGCGATTGTTTGGATTGTGTAATACTGCCGAACCACGAGTGTGTGTTTATTACTTCTTGTCAAGTTTTCTTTTTACCGCTATTTTAAAGTGGTTAAAATCGAACGAAATCACCCCGCGCTGGGTTGGGTAAACACGTGGTACAGCACGTGTAATGACCGGACAATTAATTTGAGCTACTATTTTATGTGATTCATTCCTGCCTATTTTGTCATAGTGTTATTTAATTTTTCCTGAGATTTGTTTTCGAATCCTAAAACCATTTGTTTGCAAGTCAGTTGCAGTTTTTGCTTTGTCTATTTGCAATATTCTGCCGGGCTAGTTTAATTTTAAATTTAATTTAAATCCCCGGGCGGGGATTAACTGTTAGAGTTAATCAGTTAAGAATTAGCAAATTATTCATCCCCTTTTCTTCGCAAACTTGTTTAACGACTTTGTTAATGCTATTGAGTAGTATATTAAACATCTTAAGAAATGATTACATTTTACTGCCATAACAAAATTATGCCAAAACAAGTTCATCCAACGTGTTTTACATTTCATTATCTTATGAGAATATGCTTCTTTTACCCTCTTTGTTATCAGGACAGTGCCCACTATCGTTTAAACTAACAAACTTTTCCTCTAAAAACTTAAATGTTGTCTATTCTAAAGTAGAATTTGAATGAAAAATCTCTGCTTTTAAGCTGCATTGAAAATTTTAAACATGCCCTCGAATTCGTAAAAAAGCGAAAGAAACTTTATCTTTCAGCACCTATAGCGCTCAGTTTGTTTAGATTCTCTCCTCGGACGGGTTTATTGTTAACGAAAACTCGATCGTCTATGGAAAACTCGAGCGAATGAGAATAGAAAAGCACTAATCAAGCGCAGATTTTCCGCCATCTGGTAGGGAAGGAAAAAATAGGAAAACCCGTTGTTGGCGTTCGAATCAATTGAAGGAGCGGTGTGTTAACGGCATCCAAAACCCCGCACATATTGGTTCGTTCTGGCCGGCCAGTAATCGAATCGAACCTCAAACTATAGCACCATTAAAACGGACAAAGCACCAAGGAACGTGCCCGATGATAGGCACAGGTTTTCCCCCCCGAAGGCGAGTGGTGGAAGCAAGGCGAGTGGCGGGGACGCAGCTTCCTGTGTGTAATATATGGATGGGTGTGGAGTGGAAGTCTTCGGGCGGCATATCAGTATCGACCCGGCATGAATGAACCGACGCAACATGGCAGCATGTCAATGGCCCCGCACGCATCAAATCCGGGCACCGGAACCCCGGTTCCAGCATCTACCCCTCATCTCTGTGCGGTTCGCTTGTAATCATCTGCACCAAGAACCTCATCGACGCACATGTGTTGGGCAGCTTGCGAGTGTGTTTCCTTTCCGCCCGCTTGGTTTGCTATCGGAACAAACTTGCGCACGTTGCATTTCTTGTCGATGGATGTTTCGCTTCGTACAGCAGAATGCAACAAGTTGTGTGCCCTCGCTCGCTCGTTTTCCGTTTATTCCGTTCCAAAAAGGCGCACCAGCCGGCGACCCATATCTTGCTGCCGGGTTTTCCCAACGTGTGTGTGTATGTAGATGCATTTGCGCATTCAGTTCGGAGAGGCAGGGAATGAGAAAAGATACTTTATATGCAACCACGTGTTGCGTTGCATTTTGTTTTCGTTCCGGTGCCGAGCGCTGGGGGAATGTTGCACCCCAAACCCGGAATTCGATCGGTCGGTTTTCATCATGTCAAAAATGTAAACTCAACACGGTTGGACGCGGTATGAAGTCTTCGGCATTTTTGGTGGGCGTCCAATTTTTCGGCCGCTTTTTCCCGTGGTAGGAAAATAAATCCCACCAGCCTTTCCGATGGATGGAAGCAAACAAAGCCGATGTGATCATCTGACGTTGCGGATCCATATTATGCGATCACCGTGCGTTATGAAATAGTATTGATCGAATATCTTGCTACCTTTCTCTTGTTTGGTATTTTCGGTGCTGCAACAGCGTTTTTCCACCATAACCACATTCATTTCGGTACCGAACCGGACACGCGTCGCGTTGGAGTGAGAATCACGTACCAATAATTTAATAACGTCAGTTTGAGGAAAATGGCGATTGGACGAAAATGGCAACGAAACGCATCGGACCCGAGTGGATGATTGTGTACGAAATATTCGGCTTCCGGTTCGACCGGACGAAAATGTTGTAGGTTTCCAGTTTTTCCGGTCCTGCAAGTCACAGTCACGGCTGGAATTGGGCTTGCCAATTGACTTCAAGCGGACAGGCGCCATCCAACCATTCGTTCCAAACTCGAAAGAGATGATTTTGCATTGATTCATATCTGCCATATCCGCCCTTTTCCCTTCCAGGACAATGGGCGAAAGAAAAAACCTTCACTTCCGTGCGCGGGGAAAACATGTAGCCGGGTTCGCAATAAAGAAGCTCGCCTCGGAAACGTTTGCATCGGTTGTGGCAAACAAGCGATGACGATGAACGAAAAGTGCCATAGAAGTCACTCTTGACTCATTCATGCCCGCCAGACACGGGGTCCTCACACAACGTTGAAGGACGGAGAAGGAAAGAAAAAAATACAATCCGGACACTTTTCATAAAACCCAAAAACCTGTTGACGACATTCGCCTGGCTACATACAGGCGGCATAGCATAGATAGACGAGAGGTTCGCCTTTATTGCATTCAGGTCATCGTGTTCGCTCATGGTGGACTTTCCAAACCCAGACTTTGGTAGCAGTTTCTTCTCCCTTTTGCAATCCTTCTTCCTCCAGACGTCTTCCCGTCTATGACAGTGTTTTTTTTTGTTTTAACATATGCAGCAAACTCTGGCGCGCAAAACGTTCCCCTCGATTCCGGGGGCTGTTAATTAATTTGTGTTAAGTTGCTAAAACGGAGGCACGCCATCCACCGACAGGCGGACAACCGGCATCCGGAGGCCGCAGCCGACAGCTGAACAACAGTTTCAGTTGTTGCATTCCACCGAATTAACGCGGACTTGCTTGCTTGCTTGCGTTCCTAACTTTTCATGCTATCGTTATGTATCTTTCCCGTATTTTTTTTTTGCGCCATCAAAATCAAGTCAAGAAGACTCACGGGTTTCACGCCACTGTTGTGTAGCACATTTGTCATTCGCGCATCGGAACGAAGTCGCTCTTACATTTCTCCAGCTCCGTCGAATATGTTATCCTTCCGCCGGATGATGAAAGACGCCTCTCTGTGTGTAAGGTGGCGGTAGAGAGGGCTCCTCAAGAGGTTTGGGCAGACAGTCTAACATGAGCACCAATTTTGACCGCCGAGAAATGGTGGTGCAAACATGAATTTCTATGCTCTGTAAGTCTGGCGTTGGATCATAGAGAATCACTATCGATGAATTAATACGGATCTCAGTGCTTGATTCGTCACTCAAGTCCAAAATGAATAGCGGGATATTTCGTTGGACTAGATAAAGCTACTACCCCTACAGCCTAACAAAAAGCCCACAAGCAAAACCGGAATGATCAATTCGGTATGCCGCGTGACGAAGCTCTTACGATGCGCCACTGCGTACTTTATGGTGACGACGATGACTCACGACGTTGAAATAAAAAACCTGACCCCCGGGCGTTGGGTGGTTGGATTAAGGAAGGCGACCAACACGCCGCCACCTTATCGATGGTCGCTGTTCCAAAGCTAACGCTAGTCGGCTCTTATCTATATATTTTAGCACATAATTTGAGTAATCTGTTTCCTTAAAAGACAACAGCTTCCGGAGTATCGACATGATAACCACTCCATAGGCCTACGCTACAGCATAGACAACCTTCATCCCCATTTGTTTGCTATGACTTCAACAGTGTGTTGTTTTGCAATGAATGCTAGTTTTATTATTCTCGCTAAGATTTGTTCATTGTGATTGTGATGACGATCTTCCTTCTAAACTCTACCATGTCTCTATTCCTGGCCAACGTTTGACGCATACAGTTGCTAGTCATTCGCGTCTGCTGATTTGTGTGTGTGTGTGTGTGTGTGCCGAGCGGCCACTAAATGCAGGGTGTGCAACAACGGGCCTTGTGGTGGGAAATCATTATCTAAACGGTTGCAAATTGCATCTTGCTAAACGTTGTACCGCACAAGGAAAAGGCGAACGTTTTGCATAACTCCAAATCGAAGTAATGCAACCTCTGCGACCATTTTCTTCAATATTTTGTAAGATTGTAAAGGGTAATGTGTATTGTGTGAAAGCGTAGATATGATACACATGTAATAACAACATATATTATATCATCTGACAGTTTTGTAGAGATTAACAACGGTGGCGTTTCGTATCAGGTGCTATATTTGCTTACATTCGATAAGTGCTCCGTTGAAAAATGGATGTTTAACCATCGGGGAAAAAAGCCTAGGGTTGATAAAACCATTAACCCGTTTGTGTTTACACTTCGGATTCCCTTGGAGTGCGACAGTCCGCCAATTAAAGCCCACGAAGGGCGTTGTCTGCTTCAACAGTCACCCCATCATTCGCGCCTCGTCGATACGCTGTTGTGGCCTTCCTTCGCGTGTAGCTTACTCCCACCCCCCCCCCCCTCCTCCCCCTCTCTATCTCTCCACTTCACTTTTCATCACTATAGGTCGGGTTCTGGTTCGGTTGGTTGCCACGTCTGGGAAGACGGCACTTTATTATTATTATTTCTTAGTGATACCGCAAGGTCTGACCGTGCTTTTTTCTCTTCTTCCGTTCACGCTATCGCTCTCGCTGGCCATGCTTTTTATGATTTGTTTAGTTTTTTTTTTTTGCACTACGAGTTCGACTCGTGATATGGCTTGATGTTATCAATATCCACAACAACCCCTCCCAACGGTGAGGTACACAACTACTTGTACTACCTGCTGTGTATTACTACAACTACTGGTGTGGTGCTGTGCGCCTAGTAAGTCCTTCATGCTTGCGCATCTTACTGACGGCGAACGAGACTCTAAAGGGAGCTCAAAACTCCACATTCATCCCCAGTCGCGCCATCGTTCGCCAATCTTCTCACTGATCGCTCCCCGACGAAGGTTGTCCCTTAAAGGCGTTGGCCTCCCGTTCGGGTGACAAAGAAGTCGTGGTGGTGTGTGGGTGTGACGCACCCTCTCCGTGGGGTGGTTCACATTTTCCAACTCCATGGGTTTGCCTGCGCTGTGTGCATCGCCACAACAATCGGCCGACCAGCATATAACGCGATTGTGTCGCGCACGGTTTGTTTTGAGATAGTGTTGTGCCCGTCGTTTTTCGGATGCGCCATGTTGTTTTATGTGCTTCGTTGGATACCAAAATACAGCATGGATGTGTGTTTGTACACACCCTCTGCGAAGGGTTTAGGCCGACTACATCCAGCTGACAGAGAACCACCCGCTCAAGGGTGTTTGGAACACCTTTACAATTTTGGGGGTGGTAGTTTCTAAAGGTTTCCGCAAGTACTCACTTGCCCAACGCCCGCCGGTGGTACTCGGGTGTCTCAACCTGGAGGTGATCCGATCCACAAGTAGCCGAAAATCGTTCAATCCACTGGGAACGGTTTGTTCTGGCTCGTTGGCTAGGGTACCGGGCCTGTTTACCAAACATAAATATGCCAATAACGTTTACCTATCCCGAATGAAGTGGCTCGGCCGAACGGACCTCGTGATGGTATCTCGCCGAAGAATGCTGAGGGTATCTGTGTGGGGGAATGGAAGGCACACGGACACATCACCTTCACAGGTTGGCTTATAAGCCGTTCGGCTTGGGTCCCGGCATAAAGTTCGGCGACTGAGATACAGAGGCAGGTATAGATAGATTAAAATGAAAATGAGCCCGCTTCGAACTTATTATCAGTTTTCCGCAGTTCGCACGGTGGGGAACCTTGGATGATTGGAGGTTTGTGTGCGTGTGTATTCCTAAGGAAGCAACATTCTTACCGCGTGGTAAAACTTTCCAGATTGTTGCTACTACTGCTGCGGAGTTTGTAGAGTGTTGGTTCATTTAATTAATTTAATCGGCTCATTATCAGCTCTTGAAAGTGCGTTGAAGTTAGTCACTACTACCAACACACACACACACGCACTTGTAAAACTAGGAGGTTGTAACAGCTAGTAAGCAAGATTAGATGAAATATTGAGCGAATTTTTATGTATGACTTATGTTTCCCAGTACATATTTAAGTTTTTTTAGTCAAGTTTACCTTGCTTGTTTTATTACTTTGCTGGAATGGTTATGTGTATGATGTTTCCTAAAATCTAATAATGCTTACTTATTGAAGCGCAATTTCTATGATCACAAACAATAATTTATTAAGAAAAATTCAATAATATTATCGGTTTTACTCAAACACGTAATTTCTCTTTTCAATAGAGTTCAATTCTACGTATGATTTCAAATTTGATAAAACTAAAAAAAGTTGCCTGATACACGTTTCAAATGGTAGTGAAGGTAGTATAGGTAGTGATACCAAAAATAGATTAATAATATATTGCATTCCAATGAAAAATCTTGTGATCTCTCAGAAGCATCCAGTGATTTGATCCGATGTAATAAATAATTATCCTATTGTGGTCGCCAAATAACATGGAGCAAAATTATTGCATAAAGCATAGCTGATAATGTATTGATCAAGCTAACCAGTCCACACCAATATGAAGTCTCTCGTTGTGTGTTTATTGCAAAATGCTTGAAAAAGTGATAGCTCTACCATAAAGTTTATGACGTCGTGTTTTTTTCTTAATTTTGGAGCTTATGCAGGTTATATTTATAAACCTTCATAAATGCAACATTGTGATGAATTTGAATTGGTTTAAAAATTGTTCGCAATTCTAAACTATCACGCAAACCTCCTTTCGCTACAAACTGGCAACACTAACATCAAAACTTCAGAGATGGTATTTCCGCACCGCTGCTCACGCTACCCTCTAATGCTAGTTAATTTCTCTGGTAACTTTGTTTTCATTTGAACAATGTAATCGTCATGACGCTGTATGGTGTAAGCATAAACAGTAATATTGTCCTACGCCCAGCACAGCCTTCTAAGAGCAGGCATGGGTGGGTCAGATTTATAAATAAATAAATAAATAAATAAATAAATAAATAATAACACCATTGCCAACAATCGCACTCAACTGTGAGTACGCATCAAAGCGAAACGACTATCAGTACCGACACTTCCGACACTTGTACCAATGTGGTGCTGATAGTTATTGTTCAAGAACATAATCATGTTTCGCTCCCTCTCTCCCGTCCCAAGGATGAAGCATCATTCAAGGGACCTCCCACCTCGCAAGGAGTGTCAGCATCTCAATAGTTGCTTCTCTCTTCTCGGGTAATATGATATTTTGCGTCCGGCGCTAAGGGTTTTGTACAGCCCTTATGGAACTGGTTGGCAAGTGATCGCTAACCGCAAGCACTCGACAAAAGCAATAACCATAAATGCTAAATACTGCCGGGAAGAGGGGCAAACAAGAAGCAACAAATCAATTCCAACCCGGAAAAATCATTGTGTGCGCCAGGTCCACGTAATGATGTAATCGACGATTACGTAAAGGCACATCTCTAGAGTCAGAACGTGGCGTATCGGGTCGGGGTAGACCCGTTCCCGTTCCCGCGGGGTTAGCAATCGATGCTAGATGCTGATGTTTTCCTTTTAAACGGCAAAAAACCCGCTTGGAAACGACCTTCGTCATGCGTATTTTTATTTGTTGCTAGTCTACCGTTTAATCTTCCATGGGATCCCATCGCTTCTACGGAGAGGTGGGTCCTAGGGGTGGGAAAATCGAGAGTAAACAATGGGATGAAGGTGAAGATTCTCCCACACGACTTCGGCACGGTGGCTTCCTCCGGATGGTTGATTTTCCTACATTTTTCACCCGTCGTTTACCGCCGCAACGACACACGCCGTCGTACGGTTTAACACGCTGGATTGGAAAACGAAACATGTGAATGTCGCCATTCTTTCCCTTTGTTTCGCCTGTCCCTTTGCCCTCGCCTTTCTAGGTCAACGCCGGTTACCGCCAGCGATCGGAACACACCGATCGTGAGCTGCTCGAGGGAATTTTCTCGTTTTCTTTCCCCGGTGTAAACCTTTCACTTTCGATCGCTGTAATGCCGTCCCACCGAGGGAGCAGAGGTTTTACTATCGCTGTCGTTTTTTTTTGCACGCGGTTTTTGATTCACCGTTCTTCGGATCGCTTTCATTTTGAAACCACTACACCAAGAACTCGCGCGAACCTTTTTCCCGACGGGAAAGCGAGCGCTCTGCGTATTTTATTTTGTAACAAGGTAAAATTGCTTCTATAAATCGATTTGTGATTGCTTTCTTCATCATTTCAGTGATGTTTTCTTTGCGAGCGGAAAGAATGGCGCATCGAAACGATGGATTCGTTGGTTTGATGAGGCATCATAATTGGATTTTAATTGCTCCATTTGCTGCTGTGCTCCAGCGTTCAGCGGGACGTTTCAATCGCCAAGGAAAAAGAAATCAGTTTCTCATTCTCCTCTGCCTCATCTCTAAGAATAGAAGCGACATGCTGCTCGAACGTAACACTTTTAGTATGAAATCAATTATTTAAAATGATCCATGACTTAAACACATCAATCAACATGTATCTTCTTTTACTATTGTTAGCAAACACCAAAGTAGAAAATAAATGCTAAACAATCATATCAAATAATCGAATTAAGTAATACGCGAACAAAGTTTGTTTACTAAGGCTAGTTTTTGCTACAATAATGTATTTTTTAAAGAGTTTGATTTTGTTCAGTTAACAGAAAACAAATATGAGAACGAGTTGGTGAGTCAAAATGTACGCAAAAATGTTGTTTTTTTCCAACAGGCTTCTGAACCGTGTTGAGGAATATGTGTTGCTTTCACTGATAAAATCTCAACTAAAACCTTTACCTTTAGCTACCTCTTTCTTACTCCACGTGTCGTCGGTTTTCACCCGGCTTCAGTATCCCCATCCGATGACCTTGGCTTGACCTTTAACCGGTCGCCGTCGGGCGTGATCATCAACTTCGTGGTCAGAAAATTGAACCGAATGTCACTTTCCGGGCCTGATTGGTGGAATAAAATGCGTTGCTCACTTTCGCCAAGCAAGGCCACGGTTTCAACGGTGCCTCCTAACGTGTTTGCCACCGTGTGTACACTTATGTCCGTTTTCGGAACGAGGGGGCGTCTATGGCTGCGAAGGCCCTGCAATCCGACTTCCTTGTACCGATCTTACGATTTTCCTTTATCGCAGAGCGTTCGCAGGGTCTTCGTCTGCGAACGTCGAACCGTAAATCAGTAGACCATTTGTTTGATTTCCATCGTTTCACCTGAACGTGTTTGCGCGCACGTGTGTGAATGCACAGACGGGCGACTGTTTTTTGAACACCCACCACTTTTTTCTATTGTTGTCTAATACACGTGTTTGTTCAGTCTGCGACTAGCGTTTTGCGCCCAATATTTTTTTCACCCCATTTACGGCTCGATCCAGTTCGATGGCGTCCTTAGAATGCGTCCGCAGTATTTTACGGTAGTATGAGGGGGGGGAATTCATATGGCGCACCGGTGAGCATAAACGGGCTCTCATACCGCGGCCATCGTTATACTTTCTCGGTTTCAGCATTTTGATCTCGGGCGCGCGGATGGGCTGGCGGTTCGCATAAAGAAAGGAAACCGCACAAAACCACCGTGATGCCAGAGAGTGAAGGAAAATGAAACAGAATGCGGTGACTTTCGCCAGTTTGCTAATTAAAATTTCGCGAGCGAAACTCAGCGGAAAGACAAATGTCATCATCTGCCGGTTTTGTGACGCGCGCCTTCGGGGCAGTGGACTTTCTTCGACCGAGCGCATAAATATCTTCCACATGCCACCCCTCCATCCGTCTTCGTTTCGGGTGGATTTGGGTGTGTGTTTCCTTTTGGACACGGTTTTGCTTCACGGGAGGAGGGTGTGTGGAATGGCCTGAGGCTCGTTGGTGGTTCAGCCACTCGTTTATTTATCTGCCCGTATTTGTGGGCAGATACCAAACTGCTCTAGATACCGTCGATGGTGGCGAATGTGTGTTTTGCCTCGTGAATGCGTCGCAGTTTTGTCATTCCGATTAATCAGCGCCGTGATATTTATTTCCGACGATGCGTTTTTCCTGCAAACGAATGAAAGTGCAGTTTCTTGAGTGAAAATTTGAAACCGATCGTTAAATGTTTGTCGATGACAAACCGTCACATCGTTTTCCTTTGCATTTTAATCTCCTTTGCATTATTGATAGTGGGGAGGGAGTGTAATATTACGATATAAAACGTCAGCATCTTATTAGTTAGTGTATATTGAACTTGATAATATGTTAGGCTAGTAATCTGTTATATGAAACATTGAATCGTTTATAACTTGTGGTTTTAAAAAACATAATTTTATATTTGCATCTCTGTTGTTCAGCTGATAAATTTCTCTAAATAGTTACATTGCATTGTTTATGTTTTGTTAATGTTGTAAATGTTATTTCAAATTTTCACTGTGTTATTTAGTCCCACTGAGCAAGCATGTATGGCATGGCAGATCCTTACCATACTTACATTGCAATCTTCAGTAAGCTATCGTGTCAACAACTTTTATGTATCTAGCCTCTTTAACCTTCTAAAAATAGCTATCTTTCGCCTAAAATATTAACTATCAGGCAAGTAATAGCGGGAAGCTTGGGTTGATAATTTTCTAAACGTACCCCATAAAAGAAACAATTCTTATCACAACAAAAGACAAACATAAACAACACAAGAGCTGAACCCTTCCTCTTTACTCGTATAGTCAAACCCTCCTTACCAGAGATGAGTCAATTCTCATGAAAAACTCGGCCACCGTGGTAGCGATGATAATAAAATAAGGCAGAAACAAACCTCTTCCACGGTTTATGATACGACTTATTACGTCCGGCAATGTTAAGGCGTAAACATTGATGATTCATTCGAAGTGTGCCAAGAAGAAGCTAAGAACTCTTTATCGTAGATAAATGGTTAACAATTTATGGAAGCCAATTTTTGGCGGGGACAGTAAATCAAACTCTTAACGAGCTTCCAGCAGTTCAGTGTTGTCTCACGGGATCATGCAATCACTTTTATTGCAATATTTTCTCGCCAAACAATCGTGCCTTTCTGTGCACGATCAGTGTTCTTGTCAATCTGGGGTTGACTTAAAAATCCAGCCTCCACCAGTTTCAACATCCCCCCCGGTGGGGGATGGGAAGGCCCGACTTGTTTGCCTTTGCACAAGTTCAACAGGCACTGGCATTGTGTGTTTGCTCTTGCTCATAATTATAATTCACTCCAGTGTTTGCACTACCTCGGCACGCTACCTTACCCAACTGCCGCCTCAATTCGTGCCCTTTTCACGATCCCTTCCATTCATCGTGCTTGTTCGAAGCCGAGCAGAACGAAGCCAGCAGGTTCCGCATAGAAGAGCGCCCGCCAGAAACCCGAATTCAATGAAACATAATTATAAACATTTCCTCCCGATGAAGTCCTTTCCTCCGTCGCTGGGTGTGCCACGGTGGAAAACGAAAAACGGAACGTCGTTAGTCCTCCGGGAAAGCAAACGAGACCTCCCCAACGCATGGTACGTACCGGGGAGCAGCCCGGTCTCTTGCCAACCCTACCAGCATAACGACGCTTGGTATGGGTTCATTATGCTTGCTACCGTGCGTTTTGTGATTTTCTCGCTGAGGGGGTCTTTTCATGAGGGCCAACATTTTGCCATCCGTCGGGGCGTCCTCCCATAATACATAAGGGCACTGATTTAGTTTGGTGCGGAAAATGTTGCACCGTGTCCTATGGGACTGCGAAGACTTTTCTTTTTAGGGTAAGAGGTACGCCAAGAGCTGTAATAGATTGTAATAGAGCCCATACTTGAGAATCTTCCCCCCTGTGTGTGCTTCAGAGCATCGCTGACAACACTCCGCATAGAAGGAATGAATTATAATAGCACAATTTTGTGAACCTCCTCGGGGATGGCTTTGGTTCCTTTTTCAACATTCAAGTCACACAAATTGGAACAAAATACTTGAACTGTCTCCTCCGGGCCACAGCAGTGAAACCCATCAGTTACGTATGCTATGGAGCAGAAGTGTCGTGCCATATCATAATGCAGCCATCCAGAAAATACTTGTCTCGGGCAGAAAGTGAAACAATCTCGTCGTGCAAAGTGTCAACCGGCGTTTGCATAAAAGGGCTGAAGAGAGCTGAAACGGATGTCGAACCGGAAAGGGCTATGGTTTGTAGCTTCCTTTCTTCTCCGATGTCATACGCAGTCCTGTGGAAAGGAAAATGGTTCACTGTGGACGTGGACGGGAAGCATAACTGGGCCAAATGCGGGTTTCTTTGGCCAAAGGTTGTGCTTGGTAGAAGTTGAATGTTTTCTCTACAGAAAACGCAATGACATGAGCAAGCAGTCATTGTTATTCTCCTTTCTTTCTGGCGTCAGGCTGACCGCTTGTGGACATGATTTTCTTACGAGTATATTATACTTTCGTGAGCATAAGTATACCGAAATTTCAGTTTTTTTTTTATAGTTTGTGATTATGTAACCGATGTAACGTAAAGTTGGTCAATTTTAGTCAACCATGGGAAGCAATATTTTAATGTAATATTTTCTAGCATTATTATTTGGGATAGTCATGTCTTTGATAGTGGCTCATATCGAAGCATTATTCATTTGAACCAGCACTTTTAAAAGTTTGTTGCATTAGTCTTTGGTAAAAGAAGAAAACTTATGTTTGCCACAGTCCCACTGCCCGACATTCTTCAACTACTTAGCAATCGTGCTCGACAGCTGCGGTTTATGCATGCGTTTGTTTTGCTTCCTGGTTTTCGTCAGCTGCAGTAATCGCAATACACGCGCCACCCTGATAAGATGCGGGCTTAAGGAAGCGGAGGCAAATCAGAACCGAGACGTTCTGCGGCCAGTGGTAGCATGGCGTTCGTTCGCTATGTGCTTTCCGCCCCATCTAGGGCACAATATCTTGAGAGTGCTCAGAAGACTGGCACGATGGTGCAAGTTGTGTGGACGGGATTTCAATCTGGTTCTCGTTTCTTCCGCAGTCATGCGACGTTCCGAGGGGGAAGCAAGTTAAAAGCCGGCAACGGGAATGGCTTTTAAAAAGAAGCTAAGCATTAGTACGGTTTGGACTTAACAAGCAGCACAACGGTAGCCGTCCCATTCGTTGCGACGTTGACATTGTCGTAACGCGCGTTCTGTGGCCCTCTTCCAGATGCCATTAGTGGCAGCCATTGCCAAAAGTGCATTCTGGCGTAAATAGCAGTCAAAGTTTATTTCATTTCGAGAGCATCGACAACTGAAGGGTAGTTCTTAGTCAGAACACCAAATTGTTTTCACTGTTTGCCAACGAATTCAACGTACCGAAGGTGGGATTTTTTTTTTACAAATTGTACAGTACAGTAGTAACTTTTTACTGCACTTAATGATTTTACTGAAGGGAATAAATAATGGATATCTTTTAGCCGTACACTTTAAACCCGTTACTGTTATTTTGCATTTATTTTGAGCGATTTTTAATTGGCCCCAATTGACGCCCCCATAATGACCCATTTTCACTCATCCAGTGTCGCTTAAAAAACGCTTAATTGTTTCGCAAACTTTGATAAGCCGCAAATCAGGGTACAATCGAACATTGATAACGGTAAGACGCTTCGTTTTTCGCAACCGTCTACTGAAATGTGGGTCTTCAAACGGCTTCTTCTCTGTTGGGTTTGGGATTATTTTGTGTTTTTTTGTTTCATGAATGGCATACGACACCTTTCGGTCAGCTGAAACAGAGCGTAAAACGCGAGCACAAACTGTCGGGTGTGCCTACGAATCCACTATATACGTACCGGGTGTGTGCTGCATACCCCCGTTGTGGCTACCGGTGTCAGAGTGTGGCACACTTTTCCCCCTGCCAGAAGGGGAAAATGGGTGGTAGGGTCCGCCAGTGGGAGAGGGGTTTACGTGTGTTTACAGACAATGGTCACATTTGTTGCATGTCGGGCAAACGGTGGCTCGCGATTGCGGGATGAATTCTTATCGGTCTTCCCTGCGGCCAATTTTTCCGTGCACAATAGTGAGGGGTGGTCTCATCAAAGAAAAAGGAAAACTTGATGGCAAAGACTACACTGGGCAGCGTAGGGGAAAATGGGCATACCACCGTCCCGTCGTGTCTAGCGGGGTTGGGGACTACCAGATGTAGGAAAGTAAATAACCCAAAAGGTGACAGCGAGACGAAAGCAGCAACAAAATCCCTCCCGTAAATAAATAACGTGTACATCGTTGCGTGTACGTGTTGCTTTTTTCTATTTACATTTTTTTTTGTCACTCTGAAGTGCACTGTAAAAATAGCCCCCAATATGTGGTCATGTTTCGGCCAGCTCGACATTGCGCGTCATTGCGATGGGTGGGTTAGGACGGGTCGGAAAAATTACGCCAATTGTTTTCCCGATCGCTATCAGAACGCAGCGGAGAGTAATCAGTGTCTTTGGTAAATTGCGTCCGGTCGTACCGTTAGAAAAGAAAGGTTTATGCATGGAACCGATCGTAATCAGCAAGAAAGTAGCAGTTTGTGTACGGTGTTTATGTATTTTCTGCTGACGGCTTTAATATTGTATGAATTTAAATAAGTATGCACAAATGTAAACAATTGTCTAATTTACACGACGTTGATATTTTTAACTTAACGTTACACGCATAACTTAAAACCAAACCATGCTTAAGTTAATTTAGCTTATTTCTGTTTTTTTTTTTTTGACTTGTTTGCAATAAGCTTAAAAACAGATCATTTTTTCTATTAATTATTGTTACTTTTGTTTTAATTTTCATACACAATAAGCGTAGACACACATTATCGGTAGCCTTTTTTTAGTATCTTTTATGTGTATTGCAAAACATGCTGCTGTTGCCGATGTTTTCTTGTGTCATGTTGCTTGTTTCGTTCGGATACAGAAGCAAAACATAGAACAAAAACGAGATGATGGTTGAACTCTGCCATTGGCAAGGATATTTGTGTTTTGCTTCTATTGCTGTGTTCTCTCGGTTTGTAATCTAAAAGTCGGAAGAGAGCGTAAAAATAGCGCCATCAAATCCTGCCCCGCACCATTCATCGGTCCGTTAATCCTCTCATCGTGTCGTCCGACATTCGAAGCGAGGTTTATCTAGGTTAGAAGTGATCGGTGATCCGTGCACCAACGGGTTAGACATTTTTCCTTCCCCCTCGCCCGATCATTGCAATCACTTTTGCCTGGCTGTGACCTACATCGATGGGATGGTTCGTCCTCTGTCCTGGTGTATCCTTCTACGGTTGGAGCGGTGATTTCGTGCACGCTGGAAATACTTCTATCTCGACTGTCAATCAACCAGTCAAAACGGACATGGACAGAAATGTTGCTAGCAACGCTGTGATAGTGAAGGTTGTTAACGGAGTCTAGAACGAGGAAGAATGCGTTTTGTGAAGGATTGTGTGCGTTTCCGCATAACAGAAGATTAGGATGTATTATTATCGATCGAACATAGGATGGAGTAGTTGAATATTTCCTGTTCTATTAAACAGTTGTAGGATTGCGAACGTTTGTTAATATGAATATTTTTTTCACGTGAAATGCCAACTCCCTTCGTTATTTGAAACATTGTATTTACCTTGTCAGCATGTTTTTTTTATTAAATGCCTTTAACGCATACTATAATAAATCGTTTATTTACCTGCCTCATTTTTGGTTCGCGCCATTACTGCTCATTGCGCTTGAAATACCTTTTGCCAAACACAGCGCGCTTGCGATGGGGTAACAATCATCGAAGATGCTAAACTTGGGGGGGGGGGGGGGGGGAACTTGGTTCCGGTGCGAATTCGACGGGATGTCCGCAGCGATGCGATGCACATTTCAATTGCAACTCCCGCCGTTGGGACGTTGACCACTTTCGCTGCTGCTTCGTTTGCTTTGCTGCGCCCCATTTAACTAATTGCACTGGACCACGAGACTCGCACGAGCAAAGGCAGGGGGAGTGGACATGTTGACGACCGGTCGTTAGCTTTTGTGGCGTTGGAGTCTAACTTCCTCCGTGCTCGGTGTGCTGTATGCGGTATGCCGCCAGGCGAGCGTTCAATGTCGGCACGGAGCCTTCAAACAACTTCCGGCGGTTTCCTTTTCAAGGTAAACTTGTTTGCAAAGCTGCAACCGTGTGAAGTTTAGTTGGGCGAGAAATGAAAAGAAATAGTTGTGGAGTGGTTTAAGGGAGGCAAAACAAAACTCAAATATACGGTTCATTTCCATCACATCTGAGAGTATGGGGGATAAAGATTGAACGTGCTGCCCGGAAGATGGGGCGAGCGGCTAAGGGAGGCGTTTAGTAATAAGGCTGCTCTGCTGCTATCGGTTGTGAACTCCTGCAAAGTCATACACCTTGACGCAAACCGACGTAACCGAGGACGATTTAATCGTGTTTGCACTACTCACAGAAGTACTGGAAGATTTTATTATGTATTTTTTCCCTGCAAAACCTGATCAAAGAACTACGCCAGCTGGCTTCCTGTGAAGTCTGTAAAGATTCTCCTGCCGGAACACTGATATGTTACGGTCGACAAACTTTTCTAGCAGCTTGTCGTAACGCAACGAAATATGAACCTCCCGGTGAATCGAGTGCATAGTATTCCTCTTACTGAGAATACTTCACAGACCGGGTTGCATTTGAAAGCTTATCACGTTGCACGGTAGTTGCACCGCCTTCAAAGGGTTCTTTTTCCTTTCCTATCTATGTTAAAATAGCCCTTTTGGAGGGGACAAGATACGTTCCACTGTTTACACTTATATCCATCCATTACAAGCGCTTTGTTGACTTTCGTCCGGCGATCGTCCGTCAAACGAATGTCCGCGTTCGCTCCGGAGTGTCGTAGTTTGTGGCCGATTCTATAAACAAATAATTTGATACCAGTCCAGTTTGTGTATGTAAATAAGTTTTTTTTCATCCCAATTTTGTTCATTCCCCAAACCATATTCGGGATAAACAATTTTTGTTTGTTTGTTCATTGGACGTACATTTTTTTTTTGGGTCGGTTTGCAATGCATGCTTGATCGCACTCCCTCCCCCGGAGTGGTTGAACGGAACCGGCATATCATTCTCAATCTCACTACCAACGGAGCGCAACAAGCCGTATGCACGACTCGGGAATGCATTTTGCCAATCGATGGGGAAGTTTCTTTCATCCGTTGCGTTCGAAATACAAACGATGCATTTTACGTCTCGACTCAGTTAGTGTTCAATCAGTCGTGTGTACCAGTCGTTGGGCCTGAAGTGGTGGATGTAAGCACGTAGTATGTCGATGAACATAAGGGCGGGGTTCGTTGGTTTTGAATCGTCACGTCTGGATTTGGTTCCTTCTTTTTTTCCATCCAGTATTTTTGCAAAATCTTTAGCATACATTGTATGATTCAGTTTCTGGATCTTTTAATATTTACGTTGACAGGCAATAATAAACCCGTTTCAGCCTTACACTTTCACTTATGTTTTTAACTTTTAGTTTGATGAATATGTTTTTTTACGGTGTACAATTTTTTCAGTTTCTTTCCTGAGTGAACACCTATTTATTTAAATAAAAAAGATAAATATTTAAAAATTATTGCCATTGTTTAACTGATGTAATTTCACATATAAACGATTCTTTACAAAACTTTACACGAACGTTCACGCGAAAAATGTAAATTAAAATTCATGGGAAAAAATCGACTTTTTTTTCGACTAGGTCGGATCACGAGACAACAGCAATAGTTATGTAACTTAACTAACTTTGGGTCTACTAAATTGATTTTTTTATACGCTCTTAAACCAGCCTTCTGTAGTGGAGTAGATCTTTAAATGCAAATAGATATGTGCAAGGTTTTGGTAAGACATTTAATAGACGTAATTTATCACTTTGAAAAACTCTCTTTTTTTTAGTTTAGTACAAGGGTAAGTTTTGTAATGATGATGTGTGTTCGATTAAAATACAGCCCCTTACTTTTCCTTTCTTGCTAATTAAGCAATAAAATTGCCCAAAACAAAAAGAAACTTTAAAAACTTTAATAGATACTTGTGTTTACTTACTCATGTATCATCAATACAGAAAATGAATGTCAACTGGCGAAATATGTTTAACTATATTATGATTAGCACCAAAAACCACGTTTTATTGGCTTGCATTTTTTATGTTTGTTTCATGCGACGGAACTTATTGTCTCGCGGCAACTACCCACTTTCTCTTCATGCTGCGATCCCGTAATGGTTCCACCGTGGTATGGCTTAATAAAGCAAACCCCCGCTCCCCATTGCTCCTCCCATAACGATGCCCCGTTGCGGCCATGTAAGCTGATCCCGCGCGTGGTAAAGCATTAATTAATTGAATCTTGTTCAATCAATTTTGCGTTGCACCGCTTAGTATTTGCGGGCGGATTGCACATGTCTGAATGGTTAGGGGTGAAATATGGGCTGTGGGAAACCGGGGCCACAAAATGGATTGTTGTCGATTGCTAAGTTTCTCCTCCGAGCACCACCGAGGGCCAGGATTGCCGGAATCGGATTAGAGCTGGGGAGGGGTTGTCGCCTATGTTGTGTCTATATGCCGGATGGAGTTAACTCCGAAAACCCGGGGAGCGACATTTGGGGTGAAAGATGTGTTCTCAACGAGCAACGAAGGTCATTTATTGGGACGGGACGAACCCCCCAAACAACTCTGTGTGTCGCAGCGAATGCGAATTTGGTTTCGAACGAGTAGCAGGGTAGATATCAGTAGTGATCGAGCGGAGTGACTGATCAGTTCGGTTTGTTTTCTTCTTCCGTCAACAGCGAAAGCGAACTACAGTGCACCGTCCAAGCAGCACCACATCGACCTGGACGTCGGCGATACGGTTGTGATCGAGCAGGAGTCTTTCCACTGGTACTACGGCCACAACTGCTACTCGGGCGAGCGGGGCGTCTTCCCGAAGGCGTACGTGCATCGGGTGGACAGTAAGACGTCCCGCGATGGCGACCTGGTGATACAGCGCAGCGAGATCGTGGAGGAAATCACGACGGTGTTGCGCGAGTGGCAGTTTCTCTACCGTCGGCTCTACCTTTCGACGCATCCTTCGTTCAAGCAGGTCCAGAGCAAAATGCTGGAGCTGATACGGTTGCGGTCGCAGCTGCTGTCCGGCAATCTGCCGGTCGACGAGATGAAGAACATCAAGCTGAAGGCGACGAGCGAGATCGACACGGGCAACAAAATACTCAACCTGGACATGGTGGTGCGGGACGAAAGTGGCAACATACTGGACATCGAGCGGACGTCCACGACGCAGCTGTACGAGCATCATCTGAATGCGGTCGATCGGATCAAGCGGGCGAATACGTCCAACAACAAGAGCCGCAACCAGGACATCGTGAACCGGCACGCGCACAATCTGCTACTTTCGGTGCACAACTTCGTGTGCCGGTTAAGCGAGGACACGGAGATTCTGTTCACGCTGTACGATGGCGACGAGATGCGTGCCATCACCGAGAACTATGTGGTTCGGTGGAGCCGCCAGGGGATGGCGGCCGATTTGGATCAGTTCAACAACATCAAGGTGCTGTTCACGGACCTCTCCGGGAACGACCTGAGCCGCAACCGGATCTACCTGGTCGCGTACGTCGTCCGGATCGGTGCCATGGATGGCAAGGATACGGATCTGCGGCGCAGTAGTATGGCCAATTCGACCGGTGCGGGTAGCTATCGGTCGCACAAAAATCATCTAGCCACACAAATGAGTACTCCTTCCTCGCCGGGGCCGGGAGGCGGTGGTGGCGGTGGAGCTGGCTCGGGAACACCCTCCTCGACATCGCTGTCCAGCATCGGGGCGAACGAGTACCACATGCGCCGCCCGTTCGGTGTAGCGACACTGGACCTGCGGCCGATCATCAAGCGATCGGAAGATTTCAAGAGTGACACCCAGCTCAAAATGCCGTTCATACCGTGCGAGAAGGAACCGCTGGAGACGACACTGCGCAAGCTGATCACCAACAAGGACCTGGGCGAGAAGAGTGACGCGGCCATTTGGATCAGCGTGGACATACTGTACGGCGATATCAAGCAGGTACGCGACGAGTATCCGCACCTGGTGCTCGGAAACGTGGCATTCGCGCGCAAGATGGGTTTCCCGGAGGTGATCTTCCCGGGAGACGTACGGAACGACCTGTACCTCACGCTGGTGTCGGGCGAGTTCTCCAAGGGCTCGAAGACTAGCGACAAAAACATCGAGGTAACGGCGTACGTGTGCAATCGGCAGGGTGTGGCAATTCCCGGTGTTATCAGCAACGGAGGCGGAGGTGGATCGTTGAACGAGTACAAGTCGGTGATCTACTACCACGAAGATCGGCCGAAGTGGAGCGAAACGTTCAAGATTGACGTGCCGATCGAGGAGTTCAAGCAGTGCCATCTGAGGTTTACTTTCAAGCACCGCAGCTCGAACGAGGCGAAGGATCGCTCGGAGAAACCGTTCGGGATGGCGTACGTGCGGCTGATGAATGACGACGGTACGACGCTGCAGCACCGCCGCCATACGCTGCTGGTGTACAAGATCGACCACAAGAAGTATGACGAGGAGACGCAGTACAACTACATGAGTCTGCCGTCGCTGGCCGACGATCTGCCGACCGGTGGTTCGAAGCCGTCCATCGCCGGGTTCAGTTTGGCGTCGAAGGACAGCTTCATCATCGAGACGAACCTGTGCAGCACGAAGCTTACGCAGAATGTCGACATCCTGGGGCTGCTGAACTGGTCGTCACGCAAGGAGAAGATGGAGGAATCGCTGAACGCGCTGATGAACGTCCGTTGCGAGGAGGTGGTCAAATTTCTTCAGGACATCCTGGATGCACTCTTCAACATACTCGTATCGAACGACGATCCGGACAAGTACGACAACCTGGTGTTCAAGTGTCTCCTGCGCCTGATTGAGATCGTGTATGATCTCAAGTACCAGCACTTCCAGTCGGTACTGGATCTGTACATCAACGAAAGTTTCTCCGCCACGTTGGCCTACGAGTAAGTGTTAGAAAATGATTGTTGATTTTTGATTTGCTTTACATTCTAGCACGTTCTTCCTCCTCCGTAGAAAGCTCATCAATGTGGTGCAAACGCACATTCGGAACGCCATCAACAACATCGTCAAGGATCGGGCCACATCCAATATTTACCTACTGAACGAAAACGATGAGGCGCTGTATCGGACTACCAAATATCTGCAGTACATCATGAAGTTTATCATCCGCTCCCGGCTGCTGTTTGCCAAACTCAACCACGACAAGGACCGGGAGCTGTTTGAGGCAAGCCTCGAGGAGCTGCTGGAATCGTTCTCCGAGCTGATCTCGTACAAGAACGATCTGCTCAAGTCGCAGGGCGCCATGCTGAAATATCTGCACATCATAGCGTCGGATCTGATGCAAGTGTACGATCCGGTAAAGCTCAGCCAGAAGATAGTGGACATTATCATGAACGTGCCGCCAGGCCGGTTAAATCAATCGAAGATGACGTGCATCAAGGATGTGGTCGACTCGAAGCTGTTCAAGTTGCCCCAGTGCCGGGCAATCTTGTTGCCAGTGTTTTGCCGACAGATCAAGGACAAGCTCGAAAGCAAGGAAGAGGTAAGTGATCGTTACCACGCTATCGTTGCGCTGTGTTTCTCCTTCATCTTTGTGTGTGTGCATCTATCGTTGTTTTTTTTTGTTTCTGCATGGAATGTGTTATCAATTTTGTTTGTCCTCTACGCGTGCCGCTTTCCTTGTATCGAGTTTTGTTTTCTGTTTACACTCTATCGCGCACACCTTTGCCTGTGTTTCGTCTATCATATGAGTCCTGTTTATGTTTTCTGTTTTGCCTGCCTGCCCGTTTGTCGCACATCACATACCACTTTTATGTCTCTCGTGCACCGATCATCGATGAATGTATCCGCTCCGTACTTCACGTACATCATTTATTTGTTTTGTTTGTTGACCGAAGAGGATTGATTGCACAGCATTATTTGGCTTGCAGTGTGCGAATCCTTTTCGGTCGTTTGTGCCCTCATGTTCCTCACAAACACGCGAACGCATGGGAACCGCAAATTATATCACCCGAGTCCGTGCGTGGCCTCCCTGCACGCATCATGTTACGCGCATGAAGATTTATCTATTTTACCCAATTCGACAGATTGAAGGTGAAATAGTCCACCACCATTCTCCTCCGGCACTGTGCAAGTCTGCCTGTCAATCATCACTTCCTGATCATCGTAGGACGTGTGTAAAAAAATGTGTGTTTACATTATCACAAACCACCTGCTCATAATTATCCTTTTCCCCCTACCCAATCCATTGTCCTTTTATCGCATTAACCGTTCATTACCCATATCATTTCGAGATCATGTGTACAGCTCGTAATGGAAATTCCAATAACGCAATATCATTTTCACCTCGTTAAGCTCAATCTCATAACTCAATGAACGTAGGATTTATTCACTGCCATATCATAACTCATAATACCTTGTACGTTTCCACCAGCTGGCATCGTTCACACGCTTCAGCTTGGTTCAGATTGGTTCATTCTAGTCGTTTTCACTCGCTAAAATTGTAATCGTTCCCCCTGGTGGATGTGTAAATAAATTTTCCACGATAATTTTCTATTAACATCCTCTATGGCCAATGTGCTACCATTTCTCCCCATTATGGTTGGGTAGTTCTTGAATCATCCAGTAAATACACGCATTCACCCATCCCGGCCCACCCGTACTCCCACCGGGGGGGTTGGAAAAGCGGTCGTAGAAAAAAAATGTGTCGATAAATAATCCAGATGAGTTTAACAAATTTGTATTTTCTTTTTCTCTTTTCCTTTCCTTCCCGCCGGTTTTGTAAACCCCCTTTGTTCCCAAACTCCCAAAATCCCATCGAACAACCACCACATTTGCCTACCACATGAAACGGATTTGGATAATACAAAACAAACCCAAATTAAAATACACACGAACAACTACCTTAATCTCTACCCCATGAATCTTCCGTGTACGACATCGTAAAATAAACACACACGTTCGATCTGCGTTCTATGAAACACCCAAAAAATATGAACTAAACAAAAACATATCGAATCCATCATCCATCCGGTGGTTGGAAACTACGGTTCAAAACGATTAAAATTATAATCTTGCTCGGTTCACACAAAACATATCACGGACACACATGTTCGCGCACCGTTTTTTTTTTCTTTCTTACCGTTCGTTTATGTGTGGCTTATATCAACAATCCGCGAACCGCGCACGCATCAAAATGAACTGCTTCATTTCCGGCGCTGTGCTTTTTTGAACTTTTTTTTTACGACATTGTTGTTAATTTTGCTTTTATGTTTTACTCTGGTATTTGCGTGCGTTTCTACAACTCTTCGTCGTTTATTCTCTGAAAAATCTTATTTTGCCAAATTTTTATTGTTTTTAAACTTACCTTTGCCTACATCATTATTTGTAAATTATTTCCTTATTTCGTTGGTAAAAACGATTGATTTTCTTTTTAAAAAACTAATCAAACGGTGCCCTCGTACAAATTAAACATTAAACATGACAACAACATTTACATACTGCATACACACACACCTTCCGTCCTGCACACATCCCTCTCTGTTGGTCACTCTCGTGGGCCAAATGATGTTGATGATGACGGCTACGTATCGACAATTGTGTGCTTCCGATGCTGTGCGGTAAATAATGATGGTAATGATGGTGTAATGCACAAAACTTTGCGCGTTGATGCGCCACCTTTTCCGTACACGGCAACGGGCATGGAACAATGCAAACCAAACACATACACACACACACAACATGTTTACACAGGGTGACTTTATGTTCGACATACGGCAGCAGGAGAAAAATCTTACCAAAGCAGCTAGAGTGCTTGGGGAGAGCAAGTCCCAGCTTCATACGCGTGAAACCACCGCCAAAACGAAGGTACTTTTGTTGTTGCTTTTTTGTTTCTTTATTTTGTTCCCGATCTCAACAGCGTTTGTATGATGATAAATTGTCTCGCCATTGTTTGTGTTCTTACTTCTATGGTTTTATTTAATTTGCGCGCCTACTTTGCTCCGCTCACAAATCTTCGCTATTTTTTCAGTGTTTTTTTTTTTTGCGAAAAATGTGCACCTTCCGTTTTCTTTGGCACTTTTCGTCGCCGAGTGATGCTTCTATTCCAAGTGAATAATTTTCCCACCACGCGCAAACTTTCGCGCAGGATAAATCGTGATAAATTTAACCTTCTTTAGGATGCAAACAGTATTTTTGAGGTTTGAGAGTTTGAGTGTGTGCCAATATATTTTCCCGTGTGAGAGTGTTTGATTGTTGCGATTGCGTTTAGAAGACTAAGAAAAAAGTGGGCAGAGGAGTATAGATTGTAATTTAATAGCCTCGAACCAAACAGCTAATTCTTGTCTATCTTTTTCCCCCGCTGCACCAACGAAACACACAAAATCACACGTACAAATCCGACAGGTGGCCGAATGCGTCAACATCATGAGCAACATGCTGGAGTTGCTGTTCCACAGCGAGGAAGATATCGGTTCGGTGGAGAACGACGTCCGGGACATCATGCTGATCCTGCTGCGCACCGTGATCACGAGCTCGATCGCGATGGATCGAAGTAACCCCCTCGTTGGCAACCTGGTCGCGATCATGCTCGGAATCTTCCGCAGCATGACCGAGACACACTATCAGTGTTTCGTGCGCAGTTTCCTCACGAGCTACGAGCTGCTGGACTTCCTCACCGAGATACTGCTCGTGTTCCAGGAACTAGTCTCGAAGCCGGTCTTCCCGGCCGACTGGCTGGACATGATCATGCACCAGAACACGGTGATCCTCGGTAGCCTGCGCCACTTTGCCGCCATCATCATGGGGCAGTTCTTTAGCCCGTTTGAGCGGCAAGTTTGGTCGAACTACTTCCAGTGTTCGATCACGTTCCTCACACAGCCGGCGCTTCAGCTGAACCGGTTCAGCAAGACCAAGCAGTCGGTGATCCGGGCGAACTACCGTGATATCCGCCGGGAGACGGTGTTCGAGATACGGAAGATGTGGTTCAATCTGGGCGAGCACAAGATTATGTTCGTGCCGCGGTTGGTCGGGCCAATACTGGAGATGAGCATGATCCCGGAGGAGGATCTGCGTCGGGCGACGATACCGATCTTCTTCGACATGATGCAGTGCGAGTATTATAGCTCGCGGTACGCGATGGAGAGCTACGGCGACACGAAGCGCAACACGGCGCACATTAAGGGTAACTTTAATGACTTCGAGAAGGAGATCATCGAAAAGCTGGACCACTTTATCGAGGGTGGGTACGGCGACGCGGAATATAAGGATCTGTTCTTCGAGATCATGCACGAGTCGTGCAGCAACCACAGCACGCTGCAAACCCACGGTGTCCAGTGCGTGCAAGTGCTGACGCAGCTGATGGAAAAGCTGCTGGAGTACCGCTGCCTAATCCACGACGAAAGCAAGGAGAACCGGATGGCATGTACGGTCAGTTTGCTGCAGTTCTACTCGGATGTGAATCGAAAGGAAATGTACATCCGGTACGTAGACAAGCTGTACGAGCTGCACATGGAGTTCGACAACTTCACCGAGGCGGCGTACACACTGAAGCTGCACAGCAACGAACTGTACTGGGACGAGACGCCGCTGTCGCTGCTGTTGAAATCAAAGCGCCACTATCTCGCCTGCCAAACGCACCGTACGCTCAAGGAGCAGCTGTACCGCAGTATGATCGATCTGTTCGACAAGGGCAAGATGTGGGAGTGTGCGATCGACCTGTGCAAGGAGCTGGCGCAGCAGTACGAGAACGAGGTCTACGACTATCTCAGTCTGGCCGAGTTGTACAAAAAGATGTCGCTGTTCTACGAGAACATCCTGCGCACGACGCGGTACGAGTCGATCTACTACCGGGTTACCTTTTTCGGGACCGGCTTCCCGGAGTTCCTACGCAACCGGGCGTTCGTGTATCGTGGCAATGAGTACGAGGATGCCGGTTCGTTCAATATGCGCATCCTTAGTCAGCACCCGCGGGCCGAGCTGCTGCCGACGTTAACGCCCGGGCCGGAGATCCAGCAGTGCGAGGGACAGTTTGTGCAAATCGTTAAGGTGGATCCGGTTAGCCGCGACATACGCTTTGGGGGCAAGAACACGCAAACGATCGCGTCCAACATTGTGAAGTTCTACAAGTCGAACAATGTGAGCGAGTTCCAGTTTTGCCGCCCGATACGGGAGAGTGGTGTCGGAGGGGACGACATCGCTGGGACGTTCTACGAGCGAACGATCATGCGAACGACCGATCCCTTGCCCGGTATACTGCGGTGGTTCCCTGTGAAATCCTCTGAAACTGTGATGGTAAGTATGAGGGATGGTGCTGTTTCACCATGTGGTCGAGTAACGAGTAGAGCCTAACGAAAAATCACTCGATTTTCTTCGCGTAGATATCCCCCATCGAAATGGCCATCGAAACGGTGGATGCTAAGAATCGAGCAATTCGGGAGCTGGTGCTTGAGCATCAGAATGATCCGCGGATACCGGTCCACTCGCTGAGCGCCGTTATCAAGGGTGTAGTCGATGCCGCCATTAACGGCGGTTTGCCGATCTACGAAGATGCATTTCTTACGCCGGAATATCTCGAGAATCACCCGGGCGATGATCATCTCGTTGCACGTCTGAAGGACCTCATTGCGTCACAGATTCCGCTTCTCGAAGTGGCGCTACTGCTACACAAGATGAAAACACCCGCCATTCTGTTGCCATTCCACGAACAGCTGGAGAGGTGCTTCGCCTCGATACAGGCGAACGTGGAGGCGAAGTACGGAAAACGGGTGACCGACATCAAAATCGACCGGGACGCGGAGGTTACCCTCCGGCGCCACATCTCCACCAACCAACCGCAGATCAGCATGGATTCTAGTCGACTGTCGGAAACGAGTATTGGTTCGTCTGAGTAAGTTCAACAAGTCTCAGGAGATTGATGCAATAATCTAACCCCGGTAATTTTACCTTCCTTGTCATTGCAGCAGCGGAATCTCGAAGAACCAAAACAGCCGCCCGACGACAACCAGCTCCGGAGGATTCAAAAGCACCATCGCCAATCTGGCCAACTTCAATACGGTCAATCTAGCGAGGTAAGTAAGCCTGGCGAAGTAGGACAACGTTTAATCATGATTCTATTGTGAACTAACACCGATGCTCATGCTCATGATGCATGAACATAGAAATATAAACGAATGGTTTACATATTATTCCTTTTGAGGTTTTTTTTACACTAAGTTAAGATTTAAAATAATGTTCAACAAAATAATGAATTGGAAACAACTTGTTGCTATCAGGGCAATTATGAAAAGATTACGATCCATCCTCAACCTAACCTTTGGTTAATATGTAAACTCTAACCAAAACGAACACAACTAATCAGTTCATAGTCATTGAAAATATGTTTCCCCTTTTTCCCCCACTCTTCTCCCGCAAACAATCTATTGGCGCTGTTATAACGAATGTTTGGGTCCACGGATACAAACAAAATCAACCTGAAAAAAAACCAAAATCCCACACCAAAATGGTATCGGCGAACTTTCCTGTGATTTAGCGACTTCTTCGAGTTCGATCGAATAAGTCTGTCCAGTTTCACGGCGAACGGGTCCGGCGGTAAACTGATTTCCAACCTTTCGACCAAGATTGGCACCAAATTGCGACAGTTCGTATATAGATCAATTTAAAAAAAAACGAAATTATGTTGTGTTTTTTTGTGTGTCCTCACTTTTGTGTTCTATTTGTGTCAACACGTTCTGCATAGAAACAAAACATAAAGACACACATTAGGGAATTTTTACGCGATCAACTAAACGATCAACTAAATCTGGAAGCAAGATAGTTAGTCCTGGATTAGAGTTTTGCAAAGGAATGTTCTGAACTAGAATTCCAAATGATTTATATCTATTTACAAAATCGATGTGTTTACTCGTCAATTTCTTGTTTTCTCTTCATTTGAACAAACTCATTCCTTATGAAATAATCCACACGGTCAACATACATCATGAACATTATTTTTTTTAACTTTATTAAATCACCGTGTTTAATATTTTAAAAATACTTTGTTGTTAAACTAATTACTTTTAATGTTAGTACAAATTAGTTTAGGTAGTTTAACAATAATTCCATTTCATGCTTTGCTTGCAAAGTCCACTTTATTTCAAAGCACATATCTTTTACCAGTCAATTTTTTAATAACTTCACACCTGTTTTATTAAAGTTTGGTACATTTAGAATGCAGAAAAACACAACACACATCAAAACATATGTACTATTGTGTTTCATACATCACAGCAAAGATTTGATATTTATTGATTTTCTCCTTTATTTTTGTTTGAACTGCTATTATGGTGCGCGTCGATTTCCATCGAGCAGATCGCTGCTGGTCCTTTCTGGCGATCTTTAGCTCCTTCGTTTGGGCGATCTTCTGCTTGCCTATCGCTAAATGCTCGTACACGTGCTGGGTTTAACGCTTGGCGTAAGCGAGGATCGTATGCTGTTGCAAGTTTAAGCTAGTCGTTTTCTTACAAACTTAACCATTGGGTCGATACCGTTGCAAGCCGATACACGCGTAAGAAGATAACGTAAACAATTAAGGAAAAGGGAAAGGTGCAAACGGTGCGCGGTTCTGTTGTGAAAGGACTTGGAAAAATCGTTCAGGTCGCATGCTGCTGCTCTCTGCTAAGGCTAAGGAACGACTCGCGCCTTGTTGCCCGAACCGGCGGGGTTGCTGTCGCTGCACGATAATAAGGAAGGATTTCAGCGGAGGTTTGGTTGGTGTAATATGGGTGGTTCACTGTGAGTTTGTTTTGCGTGCGGTTTTCGTTCCGTTCCTGAGTGTGTGTTTCCTCTGTGTTTTTCTCCACTTTACTTCACTTTGTATCGGCATTTCCACCGTCACGAAACTGACCTTCTACCGGTGATAATGTATGCTTCTATGCGCTGATCTAAAGAAAGCCCCACCTAAGGCCGTTTGCTGTTTGCCGTCGAACTGTAACTACTACTACTGCTAAGAACCGGATGTCGAAGCGTTCGACGAAGAGAGTGTTTTCTAAGTTGTATTTACATTTTGCACATGTTGTTTTAAAGAAACATACAGCTACAGCTAGCAATTGTTTTCAGATTTTCACCAGCAAAGCCCGCAATATACTAAAATAATATTTTCCTCATCTACCGTGTCTCTATTTTTTCTCTTTCCTTTTTTCTTTCGTCTGCTTCCTCTCTATCGATCCTTTAAAAAAATGGACGGTTGTAGGCTCGATCTGTCGTCGCACATACTTCATTCGAACGGGAAAATTATGTCGCAGCATATATTTTCCTTTCTGCAGCATTAGACCGTTTCGTTTGTGTACAAAAAAAAAACACTTTTGCTACTGCTATCAACCCTTTAACTACTCTAATTTTTAAATGATTCACTTCATTAATCCTCTTCGTACAACCTGTGTTTTGTTTTACGGTTTTGTATATGTTAGTTGGAAAAGAATCTAAACTTAAGTTTGTACATCTATCTTCTTTGTATCGTTTGTTTGTGTTTTTGTTTTATGCTTCATTTTCATTCGTATCTTATCATTATCCACCCCGTTACTTTCCGTTGGTATCGTTAGAACTTCCCTTGGCACGTCGCCCGGATCGAAGACAAAAAAGGATAAAACGCTCACCAAACGTCGATCGAGCCGTAAGGTAAGTGTTACCGTATAAAGTGGTCGTTCGTTGATAGTAGTGATCTCAATTTACCTAACGGTTCGGTCTTTTATTTTTTTGTAGATGGATCGCGAGTCGCTGAGTTTGTCGGTTTCAAATAGTCAGTTCTATACCAGTCCCATATCTACTGCGAGCGAGCACAGTTCCAGCATCGTGTCCTCCGATCGGGACAGTGGTGGCCCGGTGAGCCTTTTATCCACCGGTGTTTCGTCGATGACGATCACGACGGCAACAACGCCAACCAATGCGGCACCAGTTTTTGAGTTAACCGAGGAGGTAAGTGTAAACAGGACAATACACTGCTTGGGTGTAATGGGCATTTGTCTAGTTCATACGAATTCGTGATTTACTTTTTCAATTTGTAATTTCTCTCTCCCTCTTTTTCGGCAGCTACATCCAAAGCGACCGCTTCGCTCGGAGGTAGAAAAGGAAAAGCGCCTATCGAGGCCACCCAGCATTGCCACACCGACCATGAGCAGCAAGTCGATGGCGGGCGCAACGAATGCCAACGGGAGCATCCTCCCGGGCGACACGCACTCGATCGAATCGGCTGACAGCAGTAGCAACCGCAACTCGATCATTACGAACGGTTCGACGACGTCGGAGGAGGACAGTAGTGTCCCACCACCTCTTCCATTGAAGACGCGCAACGATGCCGATTACTTTAATCTTGCCGGCAAGGCCGCCAACTTGACGGATCAGCAGCGCCATCATTTCCAACCGTCGTACGGCATCGGCTCACCGCAACCCAACAATGCGAGCCACTACATAACGTTTAAACCCATCATGACGCAGGGTGCGACCGGTGCGCCCGGTGTGGTGGCCATGAATGCCTCATACGATGTGGTTGAAACGCGAAACCATAGCGTCATCGTGATTAACTCTTCGTCCGTTTCGACCGTGCGTTCCCCGGGCGGTTGCAGCAGTCCGCCTCCCGGAGCGTACGACGATCGGAAACGACCACCGACGCCCCCTCCAAAGCCAGCCAGGAATTCGAAGCATTGACACACGCCATATTTGGTGGATCTTTCGTTTACACCGACCTTATTTAGGTTGCTTTTGAGGCCATTTTGATTTCCGCCGATTATTGGAAAACGGGAAAATTAAAAAACGAAACAAATGTTATCTCCTCCGAGAGATTCCTACCTGTTTCTATCCTACTTTGAGCCAGATTTGGAGGGAGGTAAAAACACATGACGAGCACACCGGAAAGGGACAAGAAAATAGGGAAAGAAAACCCTGCATTAGGCCGGCCTATAAACCGTTAGGTGTGACTATTGTGTGAGATGGGAACCTAAAGCAAGAAAACACACAGGGATGCTCTAGCTAGACAAAAGTAGAGGGTTTTTATGTAAACAAAAAAAGACTTTATAGTGCTAGAAGGAAGCTTAGTAAAATGTAGTGCTAAGGACAATGTAGGGTAAACTATCAAAGTTTGAACAATTAGAAACATTAAAATCAACAAAACAAAAAGAAAATGTACCATACACGAACTTGCATGAGGCATGGAAGGATGAAGACGAAAGCTATCCACTTGACGATGTGCTTTCTCTTCTTCTACCCACTGGGTGTATGTAGCCTACTATGTTCTCGTACAGGTGTACAGTGAAAGCGTGACGCGTTTGTACGGTTGGCATTTCGAAGGTGACAAAACATGATCCGCTAGGCCATATATTCTTATGTTGGTAAGGTTTCTGGTTCAGTTCTGCTTACACATGTCTATCCTTTTATTTAAGTATAATCCGCACTCCGTTGGATGCACGTGCCGAAGAAGTCTTCCGGCATCATAAATAAGATGTGGTAGAGTTGCATAGGTCGATGGACAAAGTATTTACTTTCGTTTTCGTTTAGTTAGTTAGTAAGCATGCAAGAAAAGTGACACTATTTCGGAATGACCAAAGATACATGTATAACCTCCGCTTCACAGTGTTAACAAAATTGATATGGCAATGATAGGAAATCAAAAAAAAACTCAAGCAGGTTGCTTTATGCATTATAGAGCTACTTAATTTACTTACGTTTGGGAGACAGTTTCGACGTCGACGACGAAGAACAGAACAGGCAATACTTACAAGCGATCAATGTTGATAGTTCAATTAAATATGTTCCATCTCGGATGCGTATTTGTGGTTCGGTGTAGTTATTACCTGCACGGCACGTAGTGAATAGATGTCGTCGTGCCGCAAAGCAATTTTATTTATAGACCAAATATTCGATGCAATTATTTACCTAAGGAAGAAGACAAAACGGCACGATCGATCACGCTGCAATTATGTATACATTTGTAATATAAATTATGAAATAGAGTCTATGTTTATCAATGACCATTATACTATTGCTCCTGCGCGTATATCGTAGAAATGTGTTTTTTGATAAGTTTTTTTCACTTCATTTGTTACATTATACTTCGATGATCGTGCAGTGCTGTATTTGTGGGAGCTATAAGTGACCGATGGCTTCACACTTTACCGACAAATGCTATGTTTAGATAAAGACCAATACGGACCGATGAATAAAACTAAGTTTAATCAAGTGAACCGTTGCGCACGTTTTTTTTATTAGATTTATTTTATAAAATCTTGATACATATATCAAAATCTTGATATATATATTAGGAAAGTGAAAGCGTTAGATTCGTATGGTTTGTTTTTTCCCGACATACTTAATTGATTGAAACAAAATATACATTTTTAAATGCTTCATTAATAATATTTCTCCTACTGTTAACTCAATATCAAAGGTATGATGATAAGTAAATGAATAGCGACACGTCTCATTTTTGGGATATTTTTTCGTTTTGTATAGTAGTTCCCTATTTTCCACTTCTTCTTTATTTTTCGTTGTTCTTCCACACGTTTTGTTCATAAACGACCCTTAGTTTTCTAGTACCATACATGCAGTAAACAACCAGCATTAAGCAGTGGCGTATCTTAGTTCAATAGCTTTTAAAAATTGTCAATTTTAAAAAGTTTTACCCACGATTGGACTGCTCTATAATCAATTCAAAGCAGCTCGCTATCGGCACTGCACTGGCTATTGGATATTGTCAGATTTTGGCGCTCCTTTCGAATTGTATCGACATAATGCATCAGCTCCGCCTTGGTGTGCTCGTCTTCTACGCGCAAAACCGCTGCGGAGATCATCCCAATCGCATTATCCAGCACCCGTTTCGCCATCCGTACGCTCGGCATTACCAATCGAATCTCATGTCGTTCAATCATTAGATTCTGTGTACGAGCTGGCCGTCGACTGCCTGACGGTCCTGCTGTAAAATCGTGCATGCGTCTTTTTCGTGGCCGTCCGGCGTGCTGAGAAGTTTTCGATCCTAAAACGGCTGGCACATTTCCCACCAGTTTCGCTTTCTCTTCGTTCAGCATATCGCGCCGGTAGTTAGTGCAGATTTTAATGTGCTTTATTTGCCGCCCCCAAACATGTCCCACTTCGTCCTCTAGGGTGAAGACTAGTGCCGTTTTCCTCAGCCCAGTATTGAAGCAAGTGTTTTGGCAGGTGAACTGCAGCGTTAGTTTGGTACCCACGGTATCCGCACCAAGCGGCACCCGGACGGCGTACCGGTCCTCGAAGAACGCTCCCGTACCTCGGCCAACGTATTCGTGCTGCTCGTTTTTGCACCGGACAACGTGCTCTTTGATGTTCTCGAACTCCTTGCCTTCGTCGGTTGCCTGATGATTGCGGCAGCGCAAGACTGGCTCGTGCTGCGATTCCGGCACAACCGATACCAGCATGGCACGCAGATAAAAGTTGCGCCCACCAGGCACGTTATGTTTCGCTTCGAACGCGCAAACGCTGTCCAATTTGAGGAACAGTTTTTGAAGATTTTCCGAATATACGAACCCGGACCCTTCGGTGTTGGGTAACACCACCAGAAAGGGCACGCCAGGGTGGTGGTACTCTTCCGTGGAGGGATACTTTCCGGTCGGATCGATAGGTAAGTCAGTGGTCTCGTTCGCATTCTGCGACTCCTGAGTATACGTCGGTGGTACGGTGTCATCGCCATTCACATGAGTAACGAATTCCAGAATGTTGTCCACGAGCATTTGACTATCTAGTTGAATTTGCTGGGTTAAAAATGAGATACAATACATCACACAAGTTGCTAAATACAAGATTGGTACGCACATCCGCACAGGGAAACAATCCTTACCGAATATCCAGTTCCTGCTAACAAGTCCTGACTTAAATCATTTATAGATTCGCTGTTGGTCAGATGGAAAAGAGAATTGTTAGGCAAAATTTTTAATTGACTTTACCTATAATACACACTCATCATCTGGATTGGCCATTGCCGTGCAAAAATTGTATTGCGCTCAGAATTTTCGAGGGAATGCTGTTGTTGTTTAGTTGGCTGAAATCATGCGTATAAAAAAAAAGTGAAAACACAACAATCATGTAAGTACAGGAATGTTTATAGATTTGTGTACAGCTAGTTAAATTATTTTGCAGATTATATGTGCATTATTTTTCAGCACTAACACGGCCTACAGTATCTGGTATGGTATCTTACCTAATTGAGGATTGTTGCAAACAAAAGTCTGGACGGATTTCACAGTTTTTTAATAAACGCTGACGCGGGCTTAAGTAGGAACCTACGCTCTACATTTGGGATATAAATTACCTTAAAAACACAACTGTCCAAGCGTTGACACACTTTAAATCAAATACTTATGCTTAAACTTAGAACTATCTTCCACATTAGCCTAGGAACAATTAATTTACAGAGATAACGATGCAAAGGAAGCAGAAAACAGTTTAGTGTTGATTACAAAGCCGGTCTAGTTGTTGTGGGGAACGATGTTGACAGCCGAGCTTCTAAATACCTTGGTTTATTTTGTTTACGATTTTCTTTGCAGGATGTCAAGGTTCCCGGAGTGAGAGAATTGAATCCTGGTGCGTAGACGAGTTTGAAAATCAAAAATATTTTTGGAAAGCCGTTTAACCTTCAGGTCTACGACCAAAAATACCCACGTTAACATACGACCACCTACCCCGGTAAGCCATACGTATTGTATGGGAGTTTGCATTTTGCTGTGCTTCAAAGCCTATATATTTTGTTCTAGATGCTGTAGTGAGTTGAAATTTTCAGTGATGATACTTAAGAATGTTTTCTAAAGGGCACGGTAAACGAAACGTAATCGCTGGTCTCTAGTGTATCGTCGATATTCGGGCCAATCGTCATCTGTGCTTTGTTTATGTTTTGCAACTTGGTAAAAGTTGCAACATTGCAAATAAAAGGGTAAAACTTACCCAGGTAGGCGGTAGTAGATCTGATGGTTAAATAGTCTATTTCTAGTTTAAAGCTCACCGGATCAACTAAGGCAGCGCTCTGTCAGCTATCGAACAAGACAAACACGACAAACACGACAAAAAAAAACGATCAAACCCAAGCAATCGTATGGAGGTGCTCTGTCAACCTGCATCGAACATGTCCGACAAACACGACACAGAACAAAACAGTTTGATTTTGTCGTGCAGAGCGCTGCCTAAAGTTACCTAGGTTAACGTTCAATCGGGCTCCCCGGGTAGCCCATACATTTTGTATGGAAGACTCCGTTTTTCTGTACTTCAGGCCAAATACTTTTTATCTACATTTCGGATCTATTTGAAATTTTCGTTGCAGATACTTTAGGGTGTCTTCCTAAATATTGCATTTTTATAATTTTAAAAATTCATTAAGTATATTAATTTGATATTCCAAAAAATTTCACCCTACTCATGTACAACCCAAAACTATGTAGTAATTATATTTTACATAGAAGTTTTCATTTTCCGTATTTCAGTATGCATATCTTTGGTCTTGGAAACTGAATTACTTAAAATTTTCAGAAATTTATTCAAGTTTTTTTTTCAAAAATGCTGTACAAATGTTAAATGTTCAAATAGGATTGTTTCATTCAGAAACATGAATTCTTTAATTTAAGCAATTATACCTTACGGTTAGGTCTTAAAATCTCAATCTAATATTAAATACAAATATGCTAAACATAATTTTGTTCAGAAAATGTGCGCCACAAACAGGTTTATTCATCCGCTTTTATTCGACTATGACTGTGATTGTGTGTGAGAGTTATTGAGTTTATGAAAAACTTACAATCAGAAACAGAATTACTAGGAACAACAATTCTGATGGAAAAAGAATAAAGTAGCGGACAAAGCAGTGTTGCCAGTTCAAGTGCAACAGAAGACTACGATTACATGATGCTACTGAAAGTGCATTAGTTTGTACAATATTTTATGTAGTTGACGACCAAAGATATCAGTACTAAAATATTGAAAAAGCCAACATCTATATGAAATGTATGAACTCCATAGGTAGATAGTTGAAGATTTGAAGAGCGAAATTTTTTGGAACAGCAAATTAATGTACTTAATGAATTTTTAAAATTTAAAAAAATTATTCAATATTTTAGAAAACACCCTCTAAAAATTTCAAATCGATCCGACATTCATTTAAATAGATATATGGTCTGAAGTACAGAAAAAAGGAATCTCCCATACAAAATGAATTTAAAATATTATGTACCATTAAGTCGTATTGTACTAATATGGCTCCCGTTCGACATGGGCCTACAAATCCTTGGCTTGGCAAGCTGAGAAACATAAAAGAACTCGGTGTCAATGACTTTACGGTAAGGAAGATCATATAGCAAGATTGTGGGGCGAAGTAAAGAGCTCGATAAAAGATTCTCCCATAACCAACCGCATCAAGGAGCTACGGGTTGAACGGAATAAGCAAATTTTGAAATTTTTAAGAAGAAAAAATTTCGTCACACTTTTTACTGACAAAAGCGGGTAAACAATCGTTCCAGTATTTTATTCTAGAACCGTCCACTATATTAGTTTTCTTGTAATAAAAAACGTGTACGACAAGTGTAAAAATCTCTATCGAACCTGCTATTGTCATGGTGTTTGCAATGTATGTGAATTGATCCGTTGTTCATTCCACATGAACATAAAAAGACACCACGGAGGACCACATTGAAATTTAAAAAAAGTATGTCTTTCGGTGGATAAATGAACACTGCGGTTAGAAGCAAAAAGTTGTATTTCAACAAGATTGAGCTCCGTCCCATACCTCGAAAAGCATCAAAAACTGGTTGCAGGAACATCTTATGCTCTGGTCAAAAGATAGATGGTTGCCATCCTGGATTCCGGGTTACCCAAAATGGCGCTTTATGAAGGTCAAGGCTTACTCTAAACGCCACCCAAGTACGACAAGCCTTCGGAAAACATAGACCAGTATTTGGAGGGAAATGGCAATTCAAGTTATATTTTTAGGACCTACAGTGCATTCCGAAAGCGTATGGAGACTATAATGGCCACAAATGGAAATTCAATCGCAGACTTACCTGCTTAAAAACATTGGCAAACATTTTGCTCTAGAATAAATAAGAGATCTCCTTAAATTTTTGATGATATTTCATATTTTGTTATTGCCAATTGGGTCAAAAGATGACACACAGACGGTATTGTTGTTTGTACTTATGAAAATCTTGAGAAGCATGAAAATCAGCCTCAGCACAGACTTTGATCAGATTCAGTCGTATTTAATTTAATTTTCATACGTATCACGCTAATTGGTTTACCATATCATTTAAATGAGAATGTGTATCCACTTTTGCATCAAATACATTAATCTGACCAAAGACATTGGCAGAACAAGTGCCTAGATGGATCTTGCGCGATCTTATTGAATTTTTGAATCCATTTAAATTCAGTATGCTATATAATATCGCTACCCATCGCACTATTAACATTCTATTCTTTTTCGCGTTGTATTCAATTTTCCACGACTAACCGGCGTTCATCTTGGGGATACAAATTCTTCAGCGTGGGACGCAACGTCCAAGATCCAACACAGGAAGATACGAAAAAACCCGTTTGATGGCAAGGTAATCTTAAGGCAAAGCAATCGCATATAGCGCCGTTGATCTCCATCCGGGAGATCAGTGCTTGCTCGACCCGGCAGAGATACGCATGAGAACAGGCTTTATAGGCTCCTGAACGGAAGTTAGGACTCTGTGTTCTGGCATTTTTCTACCTGTCGCCATCGTTTCCGTGCAAGTGGTTTCCGTAGCTAGATGGTGCCTTTAAATTCCAATCGAATGTTGTCCATGCGGTGGATCGCCTTCTTGGTTGTGTGTTCCGTCATCGTCGATCGTTGCATTGCGTTGCAAGGTACAATATATTCGCAGGTTTAAAGACAAATATGAATCTAATAATGCATTGGGGTTAGCTCGAGTTAGTTTGTTGATAATAAATTCTGGTAATTGATAAACAACCGACCATCATCATTCTCAACGTTCAAACGAGGTGTACTAGTGGAATAAAATGGTTAGATAATTTAAACCTATTTCCATGCCACTAGTTGACAATACTCTTGCAGCATAAAGTCAGAGAAGAATTGAAACTTTTTATCAGATCAATTAATTATCAATCATCAAAATCTCAGCTATGATGAATAGTTATGCTATTTTTGCTTTCGTTTAGCATTTAAATCAATATGTTCTAACATTTTTTCCCACATTACAGAGGGTGAATCATGTACCATCCTGTGGGAGCAAGGCGTCTGCACGCCGTTCTCGAAATGTATACGGGGCTCGAGGTTCCCAGTATGCAGTTACTCCGCGCAGGAAGCGATCGTGTGTTGCCCTCAATCACAGCAAATCCGAACTAAAAACTTCCCACAGAGGGTTCCATTCGAATCAACTAACCGTGATTTGGGGACACGAAAAAGTGTCCAAAGTGAGTAACAGTAGATCCTTCAATGTAGGTTTGCATTTCATCCGTTAACCGTGGTAATTTTTTCTAGTGTGCAACGAGTATAAGAAACTGACTACGGAACGTGTGGCCATCAGACCGCTAACGCTGTATTCGGAACTGGTCAACATTGATGTACCGAAATGTGTAACGGTGGCTAAATTGATCGTTGGAGGAAAAGTAACGAAACCCGGGGAGTTTCCTCATATGGCAGCGATTGGGTGGCCTAAACCGACCGGAGGGTACTCGTTCGACTGTGGAGGATCGCTGATCAGCGACTTGTACGTCTTAACGGCTGCCCACTGCTTTTATAAAAGGTAGGATTTGAACATATTTACTTACAGAATGAATGTGATAACTTTTTCTGTTTTCTGTCAGTGCCTTGCCGTCGATCGTGCGTCTCGGTGATCAAAACCTTGTGCGTACGGACGACGGAGCCGAACCGGAGGACTACGATATCCTGCGATTCATCCTGTACCCACAGTATCGTCGTAGCGTAGGCAAATATAACGATCTGGCTCTAATTCAACTCCGATCGCGCGTCGTCTTTACTAACTTTATCCGTCCCGCTTGCCTTTATGACTCGGACTTCATTAACGTGCGGACGGCGATTGCGACTGGATTCGGGCTAGTAGAAGGTTTCGGTATGAAGTCGGACGACCTGCGTAAAGTGGCACTGAACATCTACGACAACGCTCTGTGCGCCGAACAGTACACAGCCAACCGTTTCGTACGGCAAGGGATTAAAGACACGCAACTGTGTGTTGGTGATCTGGCTGGTGGTAAGGACACGTGTCAGGGAGACTCCGGCGGACCGCTGCAGATTACGCACGAAGAAAACCGGTGCATTTTCTACATCATCGGCGTAACATCGTTTGGAAAGGCCTGCGGCAGTTCCACACCGGCAATCTATACTAGAGTGGCTCCATATCTCAGCTGGATTGAGTCAGTAGTGTGGCCGTAAAAATTGTACATACGAAGTCAGCGAAACGATCGATACGCAAAAAAAATTGAGAAAGAGAAAAAACACCTGAAGATACCTGAAATTCTATGCAAAACGGCTGCAAAATATTAAAGTATGCTACCAGAACAGAGCAGTTCAGTTATTTTTTGTGTTGTTGACAAATTACATAATAACAAATCCAATTTTTAGCTTCAAAATTTTAAATTCAAAGTCAAATATAAAACAGGTCAAAGAATAACTGTGGAGACCGTGATCCATGTTGGTCGGGAACTACTCTAATGTGCTGTAGTTATGTTTCATTGGTTTGTTTTGTATCTTTGGTGTTGCTCGGAATTTATTATCTAAAACACAACATCAATGAATAAATTATTACACACGTTAAAACTTAGTCTAGCTAAAACGATACCGTCCTGGCCAACGGTCGAGGAGCAAAAAGAGGATGAGTGCTCATGGGAGCTTTCCGGGAAGCCGGTGCACACATCAACAAGATGACAATTGCGTGTCGTCTGTGAGTGGCAATTGGCGCTATACACACACAGGCTCCCAACATCCCTCCTTCTTTAATATCGCCTGTACGGCGCCATCCATTGAGGTTGTCTTCGAACTCGCGAAGACCGACGTGGAGGTGGTACAGGCGACGGCGTATCACCATCTGCAGTTTCAAACCCTGGCGAGGTCGGGGACAGGAACGTTTCCGGGGACAGCTGCTTCGACGACAACGATGACGATGACGATGGCGATGACGATGACGATGACGATGATGATGACGACGACGGCGATGATGTGGAGGAAGACGGTGAAGACATACAATCTTTGGTTTCCACTTCCTGTTGATGACTAGTAATTGGACTAGAATATGGGCCATGGACTCGCTCAACCATGTCCCATGCGCTCAACAACACGTCCAAAGGCAGCGACCTCTTTGAAGTTTCATCCAGTTTAGCAGCAACCTTACTGGTGACGTTTCCATCCACTCGTGTCCGCAGTTGGTTTACATGCGAACGTATTTTTCTGCCTTGGTCGATCATTACCTCGTACATGACTTTACCTATGCATCTGATTATCACACCAGGAACCCACCTCCAATTATTTCGACGATATTGTTTGGCGTATACTAAATCGTTGATCTCAAATTTCCTTGGAGGTGACGTAACAGCATCGTTTGTTACAGGTTGTAAGCTTTTTGTCGGTCGTAGCAGCTCCAAACAAGTACGCAGCTTCCGATTGAACATTATCTCTGCAGGTGTTTTCTGGTTCAAAAGCTTACTCGGTGTATTCCTGTATGTCAACAAAAACGTGTCTATCGCCTCTGATACAGTGCTTTCCCCCGTCTTTATCTTTTTCAGTGCTCTTTTAAATGTATCTACGAACCTTTCAGCCTGTCCGTTTGACTGCGGGTGAAAAGGTGCAGTACGAATATGCTCTATGCCGTTGATGTTACAGAACTCTGCAAAGTCTGCGCTTGCAAATTGAGTGCCATTATCGCTTACAATATCAGTTGGCATACCAAATCGTGTAAAAATATTATAGAGCATACGGACAGTGGTTTTCGCAGATATACTTCTTGTAGAGATGATTTCCGGCCACTTTGAAAAGGCATCAACAACTAATAGGTAATAGTCACCATCTATAGGACCGGCATAATCTACATGCACCCGCTGCCACGGTGCGTTGGCTGTTGTCCACGAGATTGGTAAACTAGACGCAGGTGACTTTGCTGCCGATGCGCACTGCTGACACGATTTAACAAGACCTTCAATGTCAGCATCCAATCCGGGCCAATACACATAGCTACGTGCTAGCGCTTTCATCCGCTCTATTCCCGGGTGACCAACATGTAGTTGCTGTAAGCATTTGTTTCGCTGCGACGAAGGTATTACCAATCTTTCCCCAAAAAGAAGGCATTCTCCAAAAGTAGTCAACGACTCGCGCCTACTATAGAACTTTGAACAATTTCGATCCATTACCGATGCTTGTGGCCAGCCAGACTTTGTAAAATTGAACACCTTCCGTAGTTCAGCATCATTTTTCATCTCGCGTTCAACATCAGCAAAAGTTAACAGCATGACATTACTCACATTGTTTACAACTGCTCGAAGGTCTTTCTCCATTTCAATGCTAGCAATCACGTACTCATCCTCAGGTTTTTCATGCTTGGCAATCAGTCGGGACAGAACATCGGCATTACCGAACTTGTCTGAAGGTACATACTCCAAATCGAAATCGTATAGCAGCAAGGTTAAGGCGTAACGTTGCAATCGGTTAGCTGTATATACCGGGATACCTGCTTTAGATCCAAAGATTCGTAACAGTGGTTTGTGATCTGTTTGTAATCGGAAATGCCTTCCGTATATCATCTTATGGAATTTGGTAACCGCAAATATAATCGCTAACCCTTCTCGATCTGGCTGACTATACCTTTGTTCTGTCTTAGACAACGTACGTGATGCATGCTGCACTACCTTTATCGACCCGTCTTTAAACCGATGACTAATAGTCGCTCCTAGTGCAAAGGAAGAAGCATCCGCCGCGACGATGATTTCTTGACGTGGGTCGTAATGAGTTAGCAGCAAATCTGAAGAGAGTATTGCCTTAAATTGATCGAAAGCATCCTGGCACTGCCTTGTCCACGTAAACGCAGCTCCCTCTTTCAAAAGATTATCTAGTGGATGACGCAGCATGCTGATGTTTCGCACAAATTTGCCGTAATAGTTTACTGCGCCCAGGAATGATCTCACTCCTGTTACATCGGTTGGAACTTGCAGCTTCATTATAGCATCTATCCTAGCAGGATCCGGTCGAAGTCCCTTCGAATCAAGCAAATGACCCAAGTATTTTATTTGCTTCTTTTGGAACGAGCATTTATCCAGTCGTATGGTGAAGCCGTATTCCTTTATACGTCTGAGCACAGACCGAAGGTTTCTCATATGGGCCTCTTCATTTGGTCCTCCAACCACAATGTCGTCCAAATATACAGCAACACCATCGAGACCTGCTAGCATTACCTCCATCAGCTGCTGAAAAGCTCCCGGTGCAGTTTTCACGCCTGGCGGAAGCCTGTTGTACACGTACAACCCTCGATGAGTGTTTACGCTAAGCAGCGTTCTGCAAGACTCTTCCACCTCTACTTGGAGAAACGCATCGGATAGATCAATCTGGCTGAAGACCGTACACGTAGCCAGACTTGCGAAAATGTCTTGCGGAAGAGGTAGTGGGTATTGATGAGGTTGCAGCATGTTATTCAGTCCTGTAGAGTAATCACCGCATATTCGCATCGTCCCGTTTGCTTTTCGCACAACAACGATCGGCGCTGCCCATTCTGAATAATCCACCTTCGAAATTATTCCATCTTTTTCCAGCCTTTCAAGCTCGTTGTCCACTGCTTGAAACATAGCGTAGGCCACAGGGCGTTTGGGACGAAAAACAGGCGTTGCTCCATCTTTCAGCTTCAACTGAATTTTTATCTTCGTGCAGCAACCCAGCTCACCTGAAAAGAGCTTAGGAAACTCCAGCTGTAGCTTTGCACTACACGGTTCATCCAAACCAACGCGGTTGCATACTGAAGTCAACGGCACATCCCACAAGCTGAACAGATCCATGGCATCTCTTCCAAAAAGTGACAATTCGGCCGATGTCACACGAATAATGCACTCCATGCATTTTTCCGCTACGATCATGGAACCTACAAATTCACCTACGATGTGCAGAAAGTCACCAGATGCAGTTCTCGCCTTAATATCTGAAGGAGTCAGGACCGGTTCACCAATATGCTGCCATAGTTTGCGTGAGATGAGGGTGATATCGGCACCAGTATCAAGCATCATTTTTATCGGTATTCCGTTAACAGTCACATTCACGCATCCACGTCCGCTTCGGACTGCGTTTACCGATACAATTCGTACGGTGCGTTTTTGCTTCTTCTTATTTGTCCAACGAGACGCAGCATCGCAAAAACCTTCTTTGTGTCCAAACTTATTGCACTTACTGCATTTATGGTTTTTAAAGGTGCATTTTCTAGCCCAGTGGCCTTCTCCACACAAAAAACAAGACACTTTGCCTTTTCCGGAACGGTGCTGTTGGTTGTTATTAGCTTGCCACTTTGTTTTGGAACTATTGCACTCTCTAACCATTTGGACAATTCGCTCTCCCTCGATCAGTGCGGTATCATGCTTCAGATTGACCAGTTTTTGGCATACATCAGTTAGTTGCGTTAGGCTTATATCTTCTTTCTCTTCCATGCGGCTCAGCAGTCGTACGCGCACATCAGCGTTTTGCTCGTCTTTCAGACCGCATACAAAAAGCAAACACTTCAATGTTTCTTCGCTGAGTCCTGCCAATTCCGCTTCTACGGTGGCCTTATTTACCCTACACGCAAACGTAACGTAATCTTCGGTACGTGTTTTTTGCAACTGAAAGCATTTGTATCGTCGACTTATATCGGATTCTGCCGTTCCGAAAAGCGCTTTTAGCCTTACAACTGTTTCCGCGAACCCATAGTCACAAGCTTTTTTTGGCAATATATAACTGTTGTACCGCTCATGTTCTGCCACTCCGAGTTTCCGCAACAGCAACCTCACTTTAGCATCCTCGGGTAGCTTGGCAGCATCCTTCTCGAACAGATCTTCAAACCGCCCGTACCAAGCAGCAAAGGTGACGCGTTCCTCGGGATCATATCTAAACTCCGTTACGTGCTTCGCCAGCGAATCAATCAAAAACTCCGGCACTATCGATTCACGCACATTTACAACTGACATCATCCGCGTTAAAAAAATTTCCTGCTGCTTTAAAAATGCTTCCTGCTGTTGGTTTAGGAGACACTGTTGCTGCTTAAACATTTCGTGTATCCACGCGGTGCTTGGATCATGGCTGCTTTGCGATGGCGGCAATTCGCCGTTGGGGTCAGCGGGGTTCATCGTACCGTGTTCGACGTAGATAATTTTTCGCTTTTTGTAGATTTTTGTAGATCGCACTCTCGTTCTTCACCTCGTCGCCACTTTTGTATCTTTGGTGTTGCTCGGAATTTATTATCTAAAACACAACATCAATGAATAAATTATTACACACGTTAAAACTTAGTCTAGCTAAAACGATACCGTCCTGGCCAACGGTCGAGGAGCAAAAAGAGGATGAGTGCTCATGGGAGCTTTCCGGGAAGCCGGTGCACACATCAACAAGATGACAATTGCGTGTCGTCTGTGAGTGGCAATTGGCGCTATACACACACAGGCTCCCAACAGTTTGATTTCAGCGATCTTTCAGGAAAACACATAATGGATCCCACAGCCATTTTGCGTAAAGGAAATGAAATATTTTACGATGCGTACGATGCAGTTTGGGGATGCGATCGAAACCCCACTGTGCTCACTACCACAAGGAGAAATAACTACGTGATCTGGTGCATTTGAGATAGGGCTTGTCACCGGTGACTGCGTACCTTCCGTTTTCTGGACTAAAAATCAAACTATTTTGATTCTTGCAGCAGGGTTTGGCTTTTCTATGTGGCAATAGTAAATATTGATCCTTATAGGTTTTTACGATTGTTTAGTCATATAATTGGGATATTCAAAAATTAAAGTAGAAATCTGTGTTAGTTTGATAGATGTAAAACACAAATGCATGCGTTTGCGTAATGCTATGACCAGGGGTTAACAGAACACCTAGCAATTGTTCTAAGCGCCGCACTTTTAAGGATTTTGCGTCGGCGACGATGCAGTTGACAAACGCAAGAAATAAAATCGTTTGTTTTTAGTACAGAAAACGGAAGGTATGCTGTCACCGGAGACAGCCCCTATCTCTCCCATGGGAAAAAATGCAAACGCAAGAGTTTGCGTAAAGCTATAACCGGGAGTTAACGCTATGACCGGGGGTTAAACCGGCGTTTGGTTCGGACACACACATTCTCCAGCATGAGACGCAACGTCGAAGATCAAACACACGATGCTAAACAAAACTCGTTTGATGCTATGACGTATACCCGGCTCAAGGCAAGACAATCGCGAATAGCGCCGTTGATCTCCATCCGGCTGATCAGTGCTTGCTCGACTCGTCAGAGATACGCATGAGTACAGCTTTACAGACACCTCAAACAGAAGCTAGAACCCTGTGTTCTACCATTTTCTACCTGTAGCCACAGTTTCAGTGCAAGTGATTTCCGTTACTAGATGGTGCCTTTAAATTCCTATCGAATGTTGTCCATGCGGTGGATCGCCTTCCTGATTGTGTGTTCCTTCATCGTCGATCGTTGCATTGCGTTGCAAGGTACAATATATTCGCAGCTTAATACACAGATTTGAATCGAATAATGCATAGGGATCAGGATCGTGTTAGTTTGTTAATAATAAACTTTTGCTGTATACTACGTAAGACCTTGTACTTCTTTAGAACGTGTTATGTTTGCGTGTTTACCCCGCGGGTTGGGATCAAAAGTGCTCAATAAACCGGTGGCAAAGATCTGTAGGAATGGTAATTTCGATCTCACCAACATTCACAAACTATAATCATCGATGGGAGACGCGGAAACGTAGGGTACAATTGGTTGTTTTCATTTGTAATGATGTGTAGATTTTTTCTTCAAATCAATAAACAACTGATCATCATCATTTTCAACGTCTAAACGGGCTGTAATAGTAGAACTGTAAATTATTTTTCTTCATTCAGAAGTGCTATTTTGCACAAATGGTGCACATTGTGATTTGAAACAAAACCACAATTTGTTCAATACAAAAATCTGAATATTCTTAGATAATTCAATCTTATTCCATTAGTTGACAGTACTCTTGCAGCATAAAGTATGAGAAGAATTGAAACTTTTTACCAGATCAATTAATTACCAATCATCAAAATTTCAGCTATGTTGAATAGTTATGTTATTTTCGCTTCCGTATACTATTTAAATTAACATGTTCAAACACTTGTTACACATTACAGAGGGTGAATCATGTACCCACCAGGGCGAGCAAGGTGTCTGCACACCGTTCTCGAAATGTGTACGGGGCGTGAGGATCACCGTATGCAGTTACTCCGCACAGGAAGCGATCGTGTGTTGCCCTCAATCACAGCAAATCCGAACTAACAACGTCCCGCAGACGGCTCCATTCGAATCAACTAACCGTGATTTGGGGACACGAAAAAGTGTCCAAAGTGAGTAACAGTAGATCCTTCAATGTAGGTTTACATTTCGTCTATTACTCGTGGTCTTTTTTCTTTCCAGTGTGCAACGAGTATAAGAAACTGACTACGGAACGTGTGGCCATCAGTTCACTTACGCTGAATCCGACACTAGTCAACATCGATGTACCAAAATGTGACACGGTGGTTAAATTGATCGTTGGAGGAAATGCAACGAAACCCGGGGAGTTTCCTCATATGGCAGCGATTGGGTGGCCTAAACCGACCGGAGGGTACGCATTCGAGTGTGGAGGATCGCTGATCAGCGACTTGTACGTCTTAACGGCTGCCCACTGCTATTTGGAGTCAGATGATGGGTAAGATTTGACCATATTTACTTACAGAATGAATGTGATAACTTTTTCTGTTTTCTGTCAGTGCCTTGCCGTCGATCGTGCGTCTCGGTGATCAAAACCTCTTGCGTTCAGACGACGGAGCCGAACCGGAGGACTACGATATCCTGCGATTCATCCTGCACCCACAGTTTCGTCGTAGCGTAGGCAAATATAACGATCTGGCTCTAATTCAACTCCGATCGCGCGTCGACTTTACTAACTTTATCCGTCCCGCTTGCCTTTATGACTCGGATGACATTAACGCGCGGACGGCGATAGCGACTGGATTCGGGCTACTAGAAGGTTTCGGTATCAAGTCGGACGACCTGCGTAAAGTGGCACTGAACATCTACGACAACGCTCTGTGCGCCGAACAGTATATAGCCAACCGTTTCGTACGGCAAGGGATTAAAGACACGCAACTGTGTGTTGGTGATCTGGCTGGTGGTAAGGACACGTGTCAGGGGGACTCCGGCGGACCGTTACAGATTACACATGAAGAAAATCAATGCATTTTCTACATCATCGGCGTAACATCGTTTGGAAAGGTCTGCGGCAGTTCCACACCGGCAATCTATACTAGAGTGACTCCCTATCTCAGCTGGATTGAGTCAGTAGTGTGGCCATAAAAATATTGTATACCAAATCGGCAATACGAGAAAAGAAAACTGAAGAAAGAAAAAATTTTTAAATTACCAACCATTTTGCGTACAAGTAAAACAAGCTAGTGATAAATGGACATCTGAAGATGGCTGAAGTTCTTTATATAACGGCTGCAAATATACTATAGGAATTTCCTTTTTTCTATAAATGTTAAACGAATGTGACGAGGAAGATGGTTTGCCATATAATAAGAGCAAAAAAACGATATAATGAATTTACGATGAATGTAAACCAAACAAATAATTAATAAATAAAAATTCAAATTATTAAAATTTCCAGTAGGTTTTTTGCCACATATTTCGTAATGTTCTTAAGGAAATTGCTGGACAGCGTTTATTAACCATCGCAAGGACGGACAACAGAGTAGTCCAGTCATTCCAGTATTTAGGCATGATCATGTCAAATTTTGGGTTGGAGACTCGAACCGTTTAACAGATGTTGCACAAGCTCAATAATTAAGTAAGTAGAAAACTTAGGATTTTTTGAGTTTTTTGTTAATTTTTCATGATGTTAATGTAATTACATAATAACAAAAAACTTTTAGCTTAACAATTTAAATTCAAAGTAAAGTTTTAAAAAGATCAGAGAATCACTGTGGAGAACTTGATTCATGTTGGTCGTAAAGTACTCTAATATGGTGTAGTTATGATTAATTGGTTTGTTTTTGTCGATCTCTTTTCTAAATTTGCCGAATATTATTGCGACATATTTTGGAAAACACATAATGGAGCCCACAGCCATTTTGCGTAACGGAAATTAAATATTTTACGATGCGTACGGTGCAGTTTGGGGATGCGATCGACGTCCCACTGTGCTCACTACCACAAGGAGAAATAACTACGTGATCTGCTGCATTTGAACAAGGTTTGAATGTTTCTTTTCATGCTGGTTCTCTCGTACACGTCGCCACAGCTTCCGAGACGCGTTAGACGCGCAAGATTTATGATAAGCACACACGAGACTGTCGCATTGGCTGGAGGAATCTCCAATAGTGTATACATAATCCTTGCACTACTACCGATCGTCGTTTAGTTTGTAGCCGCGGACCTACCTCTCTATCTCTCTCCCTCTTGTGTTCGGATGGCCACGGTGTACCATTTCTCTTTCGCGCGCCCACAGATCTCTACCGTGCTCTTTTATCGCCCGGGTATTTCCCGCACCTTCGATCCGAAACAAAAGCCATCCGCACTGTCCGCGCATCACCCCAGCGTGCCTCCGCGAGCGTACGGCGTGATCCGATCCACGCGATCGCGACTCGACAACAGATCGGGCGCTCGGAATCGTCACTCAAACGTGATCAGTCCGTCGATCGTGCAAGGTGTGCTACCGTCTCGTCGTCAGACGTCGTCCGGCGCTAGGCTGGTTTTTCGGTGTGCATGCGGGAAGTGTCGCGGCCTTTGTTAGCAAGATAGGGCCATCCGTGTTGGTAGTTGGCTGGCAGCTTCATCTTCGAGTACGGTGACCGGCACGCACTCGCCGCCCGTGACCTCCGTGGGCCAGTTACGTTACGACAGGTTTCAACAGCGGTGTCAAAGATCGCACACAGCGAGCACGTTGCCTCCAGTGGGCAATTCAGCTGACACGAAGGAAGCGCTCCAGGGAAAGCCCCGGCAGATAAACAAATAATGGCGCCAGCGATCGAGTACGTCTCCCGGTGGTGGCTCACAGCCCTTACCCTAGGTGCGATCGGTTTTGGTCGCGCGCTCGCCTCCGGCAATGGTGAGTAAAAAGCCGTGACGGGGTGACGAATTCCGGAACCCAAAAGTTTGTGATGATAAGAGTGCGTGAAGCACCGTCTGAAGTTTCGGGCCAAATTTGGTGTGGTTGTTGGTGTATGTGGTGTATGTATTACCGCACTGGTGGGGATCGTGACGCGGTACCATGATTGTATGGTGTTCCAACAAATCCCCGGCCGGAAGATCGCACCGCCGCTAGTACGATTGCGCATCGAACTGTGCGAACATATCGTGAACAAAACTCCCACAGAATCTTTGAAACGCAATTGGTGATCGGAGCATCAAGTAGTGCTCAAACTCTCATAGAACATCTTAATCTATTCAAAATCAATTCCCATGCTAAAACATGGGGAAAAGAACCCGATCAAAATGAGGTGTAAATTACACGGAAAATAATCAGACTGTAAACACATCACATCAGTAACGAGCGAAAATGTTACAAAGTCTTAGCTTAACAATACTCTTCTAAAATAACTTGAACCTTTTACATCAATAAATAAAAAGAGATTTGAATTGAAATCTATCTATGGGTAATACTGCTACCTATCTGGTGTAGAAAAGCATCATAAACGTGTTTAAATTGCTTGCTTCCTCCAGAGTTTTGAGATGAATTTTATCAAGATTGTAACTCATATTTTAGGCTCTGCGTATGTAAACTAAACAATATGTAAATATGTAAATAGGAAAGAGAAATCGTATCACACCTACAATTTACGTACGCGCTCGCGCAAATATTGTACTACTGGGCGGCGTTTGTACATGTTTCTATAGCAACCAAACTCACGGTATGTATAACCCTCTGTTGGTATACTTTCGTCTAGTAGTTTCTAATTGTTAAAGTTCGTTGATTATCCCATTAACACGTTACCGAGTGCGATCCTCTCATCGGCCGGTAGTTGTTTGGTGAAATACGGTACGGCCCTAAGGCTTGATACGCCAAAAGTTTGTGTAAACCATCGTCTTTAGTTCAAGATATACATTCCGCGCTTTAGTAATGCGCTCTCGATTATGCTAATGAGATACGAGCGAACGATTATAAACTTCTAGAAAAGTGAATTTTACGATGTTCTTTTTTTATTTACTATAACCGGTTTAAATGCTGACTAGTTCTACTGGTTTCACAGAATAGAGGAACTTCTTTAAAAAGACAAGAAATTAAGATATCCAAATCATCCGGGCTGATTAGCACGCCAAAGCTGCTTTTGAACGAACAGTTTTGCCAAATGAAGCTTGTTCCAGAGGATAATATTTTGCCAAGTATAGCTAAAACTACTTTGCGTTTTAGTTTCAGTTTGAATTTTAACGTGTTCGAATTGATTTTTCACATTGAATAAACCTATATTTTGCCCAGTTCGATTGCAAAAATCAGAGACAAATAAAAAAGATATAATCGATATTTTAATTAATATTAAAATTTAAAGTGAGGTTTTAATATAAAATAATACATTTCATTCTCAGATGGCGATTCATGTCTATATGGCAATGCACCAGGAATCTGTCGTGGTTACAGTAGCTGTCGGGCGCTGTTGGAGGAGTCGCGTGTGGTTAAGATTTGTGGTTACACGGCCCAGCAAGCGATCGTCTGCTGTCCGGCGGACTACGAGCAACGGTTGCAGCAGTTATACAGTCAGGACTCGCGCATCAGTGAACGGAGTAAGATAGCAATGCGAACAGTAGTTTTGGTGGATCATGTTCTAAAGTAAAGTTTTCCTCTCTAAAATCCGTCAGAGTGCCGCGAGTACAGTCGAAAGCCATCAGCTCTGGTTGGAACACTTGGTTTCGGTTCGTCGGTAGTAAAGATCAAACGACAGCAGTGCCCGAAGGAGCAGAACCTCATCATCGGTGGTACGCAGGCACGCGCCGGCGAGTTTCCACACATGGCCCGGCTGGGTATTCCGGACGAGCGGGGCATAGTGGTGTTCCGGTGTGGCGCTACGTTGATCAGCGAACAGTGGGTAATGACGGCGGCCCACTGTCTCGAGTCGACGGACATCGTTGTCCGGCTCGGCGAGCTGCGAGAAGGCGATACGGAGTTTGAGGACCCAGTCGACGAGCGTGTGGTGCAGATCGTCAAGTATCCGACCTACAAACGTCGCACGGTGTACGACGATATTGCTCTGCTGAAGCTGCAGAACGGAGTCAGCTTTTCGAATCGCATCAGGCCTGCCTGCCTGTACAGTTCATCTGAAATCGATCGGACGAAGGCGATAGCCACCGGGTTCGGATCCACACAGGCATGTAAGTGTTATCCCTTTGAGAGTAAACTTGTACCAGTGGAAGTCGTGACTGCGGATATTAGAGGATTCCCTTCGATCAGAACATGCCATCATTTATCATATAGCTATCAATATTCTAATTTCATTTCAACCGAAGAACCGGTCGATAATTCTTTTTTTGAACCCGATAAAAGCCTGATTTGCACAAGGGATGAAGCCGTATATGCTACCTAGGAGACCACAGTAGAACCCACAGATTGCTACTGATTGAGAATTGTTTGATTATGCAAACTATCTGCGCTACCTAGGTCAGTTTTTTAGAATTCTATCAAATTATATGCACATGACGTCACCATTTCGGAGAATGAGCTTACGGCCGGAAGGCCTTAGATTAGCACCCTTTGCCATTGTTAAACTTTTGTCAAACAATCTTGAACCGGTTTTGTTGCTGTCCCATAAGCACATTAAACCTCTGAAATTTTATTCAGCCCCAAACGGGCCTCGGGATCAAATGCCTTCGGTTAAACCGGTATGGGAAATTGTGCGAATCCCCGAAAGCTTGTTTCTTACGTCATCGATGGCATTTGAGAAATTTTCGTTCCCATTGCACAAGACAAATTATATTCAATGGAGAGAAATGCCTACATGTGTTTATCTTTTCATCTACTTCACAGACGGACCAACGTCCAAAGAGTTGCAGAAGGTAACGCTGGACCTGTTCTCAACGCCCGCCTGCGCAGTGTACTTCCAGCGGAATCCGCGCGTACCGCAGGGCCTACGTGACACGCACCTGTGCGCCGGATATCTGGCCGGTGGACGGGACACCTGTACGGGAGATTCGGGTGGTCCATTGCAGATCTACTCGGGCGATGAGAGCAGTTGCGCGGTGCAGGTGATCGGTATCACCTCGTTTGGCATCACGTGCGGTACTAGCACGCCCGGCATTTACACGCGCGTCTCGGAGTACCTCGATTGGATCGAAGCCGTGGTGTGGCCAGAGGAAGCCACGGCCACCCGCGGAAGCAGCAACCAGTTTGCGTTCAGCTGAACGGCAGACGGATTTACAAGGGCCTTAGCGGAAGTTCGATGCGAATCGCTTTGACAAGACCTAGGTACGCGATCGTGTATAATGGGTTTTAATTTTATTTATGTTATCTATTACGAAGGAAAACAAACTACGACGAGTGAAATAAACATACCTTACTGTTTTGTCACGAATAATGTAGGAAAATGATGAAAATAAATGTGAATAAAGTCTAATCAACAAACCAGAGACATGTACTGTACATAGACATAATACATAGTGTAACATTCCCGGTTTTAGCACATATCGCACGAAAACGCACCGATTAGTAAATAACGAACAGTTGCTATCGATTTTTTTTCTCTCTGTCACCTGTTTTTCATGAAATGTCGGAATCCGGCGCAGTTTGGAAGGTTAACACGTTCCTAGTGGCTTCCTCATTGCGGTTTAGCTTCCCCGTGTTAACCATCCCACGTTTGTGGCCTGAAACCGGTTGTCCGTAAAGTATGCAAAAGGGTGAATTCCCTTGCTGCTTCTTGTTGCGCTTTCTCCAGTATCGGTAACCCAAGGAACTTCCGAAAAGATTGTTAAAGGTGTACGGGGCCCAACAGGGGCGGATGATGGATGGCAAGTTGGATCGTTGCACTCTAACGTTGTTTCCCGGCAACAGGCTTTCGGTGTGTTGGGGAAAACCCTGCTCAATGAGGATGATCCCCATTCTCCAAACGTATGATTAGAAATATCTGGTGTGTTCCATATAAATGGTAGAGAAAAATGTATTTCGTGGCACGTTACAAAATATAATGGTGGATTTAAAGAATCTTTGTATTCATATTTTCCCTAACTTTAATTGACTCTGAAAATTTTAATGTATGAAATAACAGCCTGTTTCTTTCGTTTTACTTCCTGAGCAATGAATTGTGTTTCCCAATTAAAACCCAGCGAGAGAGGATCTCATATTTCTAAAAGATTAACATATTTTGTCCAGACTTGAATGTGATGGTTTTCGGGAAAACCCCGTGGTTCTATTGACAAATTATTGAAAAGAGATCACGTTCTACAAAATTAATGATAGTGCTGCTAATTAACAACCTCTGATGGATATTCCATTTTGTCAGCACGTTTGTCGTCTTCATAGTGGGATAAAATTTGTTTAAACCTTATGTATTTCAACCAAAATAATCTAAACCACCATAGATATCCGTCATTAGTTGTTTTAAGCTTTTATCTGCAATAAATCAGTAACGAGCAATGTAGGCTAATAGAGACGACGAGATTGTTTTAAAACATCATTTAGCCATTGCTTTAGTCATGACTGCATAAACAAAATCTAACATAAACTTTAATTTTAAATTATTACTGTTCTTACGAACAGAACAGTACGTTAGTTATAAAGTAAGGCACTTTTAGGGAGTAAATATCCTCTAATGACACACTGACTAAGGTAATCGTTACTTTTCAAAATTGTTCCCATTTAAGTTCTAACCATTGGCTAAAGATGAATAAACAAGCAGCAACAGTGCACTGAAGTTGATAAGAGTTGAAGACACGCAACCATGATAGAGCGTGGTATTCTCTTTCAGGTCAGGCAAGTAGATAACCGATGGGAAATACCTTTTCGGAAGAGATAACCCATAGTAATGTTCACAGCCCGTATGGACTGATCTGCCTCAGATCTCCGACCTTTTCTTTTCAAACGGCAAATTAAGAAGACCTTTTAAATATTTTGCAATTACACGTTTCTTGTTTAACTATTGCGAGCTCAGAATATTTAACTTCCGTGTTTTTTGCACATTGAATTTCGTTCAATTTCAGTTAAGTACTCCACATCTTCGCAACAAATGAAAACATCCTGTCGAAACATCTGATTTCGAGCATTTGCGCAGTTGTTTGTCGAGATCGTGACTCCACTGAAACCATTGTTTTGGCATACACTGTACAGTTTCGGCTTGTGATTGCAGGTGCAGCAAATCTTCCTAACTTCACTGTAGCATCGATTTGGATCTTCCACTGTTGTGTCGCGGTTCGGATAGTTTTTACATTTTTCGCGAAGTTTTTATGCAAACACATAAAAAACACAGGAATCATGTAGGTTCGCCTTTTCATCCATCTCGTACACGATTTCCGATGAATCTGCGGATACCAAAGATATATTAGGCAAGATGGATCCTGTGACGAGCAACAGCAACGATTCTGCGAACATAACTTCACAAACACCAGTCCGGTGTGTTAGAACTCTTCGGCCGAGAGCAGAGGTCGTTGATAAGAGTGCGGTTTGCAAGAATGTTCCTCTAGAAGCCTCGCAGAAGCGACTGATGGTTGATGGTTTGCATTGCTAATGTTGCCGCTCAACAACAGGAGCATTGGGATGATAGGTTGTTTATACATTTCTCAATTCCTTTCCCAAACCATCTTTAATTGACATATCTACCAATTCAAATAAATTAATCCTTGCAAAACATAGTTTTCAATTCTTCATTTTTTCTCATTCTATTTACCCTTCTGTAATGATAGGGGAAAACGTGTCGAAGATAATAAACAATGTTTCACCGTATTTTTATCTTGTTATTGCTTTATTGGATAACCTTATAGAACAACATGTTCTTTTTTACAGGTTCGTGTATTACAACTTCTTCGTGGAATCAGCTAGTGATTCACTTTGTATGCGTGGTTCCATTGTATGATTTTTTGTTCAGGTCCAGGTTTAATTTCTGTGTTTCAGCGCTCTTGGGAAGACATCGTTTACTTTAGGCCTCCTTCGTATCTCTGCCATGACGGTGGATGCCGATTAATTCAACGACTATGATTTATTTTTCCGTTCACAAGTGCAGCAAACCACCACAGCATTAGCTTCACTGTTGCATGGGTTTTTTGGAACCACGTATTGGGGAATGCCGGGACAAGCAGGAAAACAGTCGTCGTACAGTTTGCAGGTACCTTTTAGTCCTTCGAAAGAACATGTATCACCTAGTTCCAATACCGTGCCATTCCTGAACTTCATTTGCTCTGCAGGATCTTTAGGCACAAACTTGGCAGAATAGTTGTTGTCCGGTGAATCTATAGGTATCGTTAACACGAAGGCACCGCAAAGTACTAGCAGCAATTGAACCAATAAAACTTTTTTTCCCGCGAAAGACAGCATTGCGATTGTTGAAAGTAAACTTCTTTCCAAAAACCAATCCGATATGGTACAGTAGAAGAACTAGACTGGCGACTAAGGTAACGAGAGAGAGAGCTACTGTCCTCAAAAGCGGTAATAATCGGTATGTTTTGAAAACAAAGCTGATAATCATAATTTTGAATTAAATTATTCTGCTTCCATGGCACCTCAAGAAGAGTAATGCAATCAAATCCCATACGAAATGGGAACGAATTTAAAATGTTAGCAAAAATACCCATAGTCATCCGAAATCTTCATTACTTTCCTAAGAATAAGCCTATCTAACATGCTCGTCCTGAAATTCTTAAATGTGGACGGTTTTATCTAAAACTGTTTATCTTTTTAATCACTTGGGATGTATGAATTGCTAAAAGGTTGTTATTTTCTCGCCTTAGTACCAGAGTTTTTCAATCTTCAATTTAAAACAGATAAATTCAGCCCACAAATCCATCTCTATGGTTTTTCATTATGGATTATTGAGTTATGAACTATTAATCCTTCGAAACAAACAACAACAAAAATAGTTCTTCTGCTATTGCCTTTCTAGACATGAAACAAACTGAAATAACTTTTTCACATATTCAAGTTTCTAAATTTGCAGCCATGGTTCTATACCAACCTGTGTTGGAGTAAGAGGTGGGACTCATCGTCATATATTTGATTATGATGTATCTTAGAAGCATTTCTAATTTCTCAAATCTAATAAAGCCATATGCAGTAGGTCGGCCATGTTCAGCAAGCAACGCGAGAGCTCTTCGGCTGGGATCGAGAGTCGATGATAAGAACAGAGTTTAAAATGAAGTTCTTCAGAACGACCCGAAAAAATGAATGAAGATTGGAATTTTTCTGAAACGATTATGAAGTTGTCTCTAAACAGTAGGAGCATTTGGATGACAGTACCTTTATTTTTCAAGAGTTTGGTTTGATAATTTGATAAAAAAACTTTTCACTATATTTGAGCACGACTGATATTCCGAAAAATTATCTAACGGGTGGTTAAAAACAATTTAACAAATGTTTTATTCACTGGGTTCCAAATCAAGGTTATTTTAATGGGCGTCGATTAAAACGGTTTTTCTTTTTCGTCTATATGATACACCCCTTGCATTGTAAATAAAAACACATTGGAAAGTATACATTATTTGGAAACTACATATCACCTATTCCGGCTTGGTTATCTTTTATTTTCTTTGTGAAACAAACAGTTCAATTTTACATGGATTTTCTAGGCACTCGTGTCGGAAAACTACTCCGACATATCGGCATCCGCTACACCTTCAGTAGTTTCTTCTCTGGATTCTTGTTCGCAGTTATCTTGGCATTGATTTTCATCGCCTCCACTGCTCTCCTTCTTTACATGTTTTGTAGAATGTTCAAAATTATCATCTATTGCTGGTTTTAGATTTTCCGTAGTCGAAGCAAGTGGTACCTTGTGTTCGACCCTCTCCGTACCCTTCGGCGAAGATGAATTCATATTCGATTGACAAGTGCAGCAAACCACTAAGTCTTTAGCTTGACTATTGCATGGATTTCCTGGACCTACTTTTCGAGGAACATTGGGACAATTTAAACAACTCGCGTCTATCATGCAGGTACCATTTTCACCGTTGACAGAACAAACATCACCCAGATCCACATATGTTTCATTCAGGAATATCACTTTCTCGGTATAATCTGTAGGTGTGTTTTTTACGGATTTGGAGACATCCATTTGGGAATCCAAAGGTATCGTTAAGACATAGGAACCGCAGAGGGCTAGCAGTAATGCAACCAATAAGTTTTGTTTTACAGAGATCGAACACATGATGGTTCAAGAGCGTAGAATTGATTTTAAAAAACGTACCCGGTACGGTACGCGAGAAGCAAACGACTGACCGGGAAGGCAAGTGATTATAGCGTCTGCGTTTAAAAGTTGCTGCAATCAGTATGTTTTGAAAATAATGCTGATAAATAATTCCAAATTATACCCTGTACAAAACATTTCAAGACGAGTATTGCCATCGGAATGGGGGTTTCCCGAGTGAGCGCCCAAGGGGAATAAATATGAAATACTTGCAAAAACTCGTAAGCAAACATAAAAACTTTGAAAAACATGGATTAAGATAACCGAAAGCCTCTATTTTAGGTAAGATCAAGGTAGCTTAAGCTTACAAATCATAAACATCTCTCGATGATTAGTGTCATTGGTTCGACAATGACTGATGCGCCCAAAATATTTGGGCTTTCATTTTAGGCAAAATTGCGTCAAGAATGAGATATTTATTGAGTTTAAAAAATGACCAGGTTATCACATGTAGGTCGAACGAAAATTAAATTGATTCAGTTTGTAGCTTGAATAAGGATACTTTTTATTTTATTACCTTAAATTAATCGAAAAATGCTAAACATCACTACGATAGGTTGTGTGGTTTACTTTATGGCTGAGAAGTTACCACCCGTCACTTAGTTGATCATATTGCTGTAGTCTAGCTCGTATTCCGTCTGCTGCTCGACGAAAACACCCTGCTGGCCACGCGTGATCTTTCTCTGCAGATCTCTGGTGGGTATGGGCTCCTGCACGCAGCAAACCACCGGATCGTGTACCTCGAAGTAGCAAACATCGCGCCGGATGTCGAAAGACTCCAGGATAACGCGCGGCACGAACGACGGACAGTCGCGAACCCGTCGACAGATACCTTCGCGCGCGTACGAAACACTTGAGGTGGGCGTCGGTGGAACCGTGCACCGTTCGCCGATGGCCAGATCGTTCACAGGCGGAAATACAAAGTCACGACCGGTGGCTCTCTGGCCTACGGCTTCTCCCAGTAGCTGCCCGAGCAGTAGAAGTGAAATCAGCGAAACGAATTGCGCCTCGGGACGCCATCGAGCGACGTGGTTCATGTTGATCGTTCAAATGGTGGATGCAAACTGAAGCGAACGTTTCGTCCTCTACGCAACCTGTTTTTAGCTCGAATGCCTCAGTGGGTTGCAGGTAGGTCCATCAACCAGTTGATGTTGGGGTTTTCCAACTGCGATCGATGTGTTTGTTAGACGTGGCTATCGACATGCTCTAAGGGGGCTATCCACTATTAGGTCGGAAGCAGGTGTCGACCAGAGTTCGAAATTTATGCCTCTAGTCAGCTCGAAATATCGTCCAAAAGAACGTGCTACGTTTTTATATGGGGGTGAAACAAATGTAGGACGTTTTCGAGCAGTCGTTATACTTCGTTCTACTTGCCATACAAAACTGCTCGATGTTCGATTCACGTAGGGCTTTTGTTTTTGGACGATTTGCTCTAAATCGCCTAGCGAGATGTTGATAAGGTATGGATGATTTCATCTATTACATATTTTAGCTTTTTTTATGTATAGAGTTCTGTGTACACTCAAAACTCGACCAATACTGAACCGTCGCTTCTGAAAATTTTCACACATTAAGTTTAAGTACTGCAGATGTTGTTGAAGTTGTTTGATCACTATTTTTTGTTAAAATCATCTAAATTTGAGTGAGATCTACAATTTAAACTCAGTTTTACTAACACAGACAAAACAAGCATGTAACCAAATGTAAAGGTGTATCCAACATAGTTACCCGAAGGTTTATACATCACGGGGAAATTGATGAAATATCAAATATTTTAAATATATCGTTATTGTAACTTTTTTTTTTTTTAAGTGGCACGACATCCCCTAGTGGGACAAGGCCTCCCTCCGAAGAGAGTTTGTGTGACCGAAAGACGGTATATTATAGATCGGTGGTCAGCCGTTCGTAATACCGGAAGGTGCCAGACTCGAGATTCGATCCCACACCTGTGGTGTGGTGTTTCCTCGCGCTACCGCTGCGCCATGGGCACCCCCCGTTATTGTAACTAGTAAATTCAAATATATCTTTCAAGTATTAGTTAAAACCATAGTACTTTTCTCAATCCCTTCGTTACCGAGCAACGCCGGGGCGTCAAGCTAGTATTTAATATTGTTGATTATATTTCAATTTCGCGGGGGTCCGTGACAGCCGAGCGGTAGCGCCGGTTAGAAAATCGCCCCATGAGCGCCGGGGCTCACCACCTCGACGGCGTGGGTTCGAATCCCAACCGAGACCGCGGACCCACCTCTGTACGAGAGGACTGACTATCCACGTTACAACAGGGAAACAAGTCTCGTAAGCCCTTAACGGGCAGGCATGACTAAACAAGGTCGTTACGCCAAGAAGAAGAAGACGTACAAATGATGACGTAATCGGCTGTTAAATGCGATTTTAATTCTCTGCACGTCTTCGAGCCGACACATAACGGTAGAATCGAGTCATCAGTATTTGAACCCATGGCACAAATTGACAAGAACGAACGCTCTATCACCTGAGTAATTGAATTAGAATTGAATATTAACTGCAGTTGATTGTTCCATGTTTGAATCCAAGATGTCGATGATAGAGCAAGCCCGTCTTTTAATCAATTCAAAACGCAGGATATATAGGATTATACTCGTATAGTGATTTTTTCAAGCACTTGCAATTTTGAACTCGGTTCCCCCTGTTGTACTCGGTTGGGATTCAAACCCACGCCGTCGAGGTGGTGAGCCCCTCGATGGGTAAAGATACATTTTACCTTTTTATCTTTAACATAAAGAAACCTTTTAAGACTTCAGTGCCGGGACCGAACTTGATTTGTATGTTGCTGTTCATAAGCACAGCAAATCTCTTACTTCTAATACCATACATGGGAACTTCGTTTACTCTGCAGTATCTTTAAGTACGAATATAGTTTCATTCTCGACCTTGATACGCTCGGCAGGATTTTCACATACGAATTTTGTAGTCATCTTTTTGAGAATCCAAATGTATCATTAACAAGAACGTGTACTGTACTATACTAACTGTAGATAACTAGTATAACTAAAACTAATAAATTTTGTTTTACAGAAAACGAAAACATTATTGTTCCAAAAAGTAAAATTTGTTCTAAATTGTTAATATTAGTCAGTACAATTTTGAACGGTTTCCATTCAGAATCTACCCTACCGGAATGCTTGACTGAACTTATCACGTTGCCACTTGGTTGAATGCACTTGTTCCTGACGTACGAATCGCTCTACGAGAAAAATATCGTCATATTGAGATACAGTGACCGGCAGGAAAAAGTGCCCACTTCGAATTTTGTTGATTTTCGCTCAATATTTTTTTCTCAATCCAACTAAATATTCTGCAAGTATTTTTCGCATATTGATTTACATATTTCATATAAGATCCACTAATGAGTAAAGGAAAACAAACATATTTTGATTTTGAGAAAAAAATTATAAAAAAAAGTATCTAAAAAAACAGTGACAAGAAAAAGTGCCCACTTTGAAATTTCGAGTTTTGCATAAAGTTTTGCATTGAGGGCTAACCAATTTATTGCGTTTTAATATTTTTTAGGTTTGTTAGCACTATTTCTGACATTTATACACGTATGATTACGTTTTTAATTCATGTTTGGTTGTAAATATACAATTTGTTTATATTAGGCTCATTAATTTGAGTGTTACGAGAAATTAAATAGAATAAAATATTTTTATGGCACTTATCTACATTAAAGTAACTTATTCGAAGCACAAAATCCACAACGCAGCGGTAGGAAAATTCATAGTTACATTTTAAACGCACCGATCGGTGGAGGATCGCCCTCGTAGAGGAGACATGCGCAAAACAGATGCGCGCATGGACTCTAAAATAATTCGTGAGGTCAAGATAAATTCAAAAGTAACTGTCAAGGAGATCATGGAAATACTTCAGCCATCAGTTTTTGAAAGAATTATCCGTCGCCGGCTTGTTGCATACGAGTTAAAGAGCAGATTTGATAGGAGGCGCCCTTATATTGCAAGGCCAATAAGGCCAAGCGTCTTAAGCTCGCTGAGGAACATGCTGCTATGCCTCTAGAGTACTGGAAAACGGTTCTGTGGTCTAACGAATCAAAATTTGAACGTTTTAATTGAAGATGGCATGAACGTATACAGTGCAGATCGAAGGAAGCAATGTTGCAGGTTCGCCACATCCAGGGCACAATATGCCATGAAGGAGGCAATATGGTGGTCTGGGGTTGTTTTTCGTCCAGTGGAGTGGGGAGCCTTGGGAACATTAACGGTGCTAAGACTGCAGATTACAACATAAACATAAATATCCTGTAACAAAATCTGGAGATTTCACTGATCCTGACGGGTCTTGAAGAGAAGTTCGTTCTCCCGGCGGGGGCCAGTTCCACGCAGCCCGGCGGGGCCAAGTTCAACGTCTTGTCGGACAAAACTGTTGAAATGGCCGCCTCAGAGCGCGGAGATTAATAATTTGTGGGCAATTCTCGATGCCAGGGTGGACAAAACTGATGTATCGAATAAAAACGACAATTTTGAAGCTCTAATGTGCGCTTGAGAAGAATAAAATCCCCAAAAACTAAAAATCCTAGTAGAAAGTATGCCAAAACGCCTTCAGCAGGTTCTAAAAGCTAAAAGAGAACTCATAAAATATCATAATGCATTTATTTTTTCTTATTTATATGTATAATAATGAATAACTGAAGTGGGCACTTTTTCTTGTCACTGTTTTTTTAGATACTTTTTTTTATTATTTTTTTCTCAAAATCAAAATATGTTTGTTTTCGCTTACTCATTAGTGGATCTTATATGAAATATGTAAATCAATATACGAAAAATACTTGCAGAATATTTAGTAGGATTGAGAAAAAAATATTAAGCGAAAATCAACAAAATTCGAAGTGGGCACTTTTTCCTGCCGGTCACTGTATATTCTCAGAAAAAAAGAACGTATTTCAGGGGCTCGGCTCATTCTGGCATATGCTCTACGTAAAATATAGCGGAATTCTTTTAAAATTCATCTAAAAATATTCTCCTAGCAAACAGGTTTGTGAAACGAATTGTTATTACCATAAAAAATCGTCATCTTCAAAACTAGTTATTAGAATGAAAACGTCACGATAATTTACATATTCGAATAAATGTGGGAACTGAAACTTGAACCGAACATTCAGCAAGGTCATTTTGCTCTGAACGCAGAAGAACAAAGAAGTATGTTTTATGTCCCTCAACCATTGGGAAAATGGTATCAATTGTCAAATAGTTGTACCACCATTAAAATTGAAGTTTTAAAAGCCGAGAGGGCATTGCAATATTGGTTAATATATCTGTTATCACCCTTCGTAATTTAGATCAAGCAAAGAATCAATTTTCAGTCAGCATTTATCAAAGAGGGTTGCTGATAGTTGTAGCATTTCAGATTCACATCTGTCAGTGTGAATTCTTCTATTTACTTTTATCCATCGACGAACCATGTATACGGAAAGTAAAAGAGAAAGAGAAACACCAATAACTTACACCATCGTCTTACAGATGGAATGGAAGTCTCTCACGGATAGAATGGAAGAAAAGGAATGGTGAATAAATATGTTCACTGCAGGATCCAAATCTCAGCTGTACGCTACCAGGATTCAGTAAATAGATTTTGGCTTCTCACGTTTTTTGCCAAAATGCATTTAAAATGGTGGTTGTTGAGTTTCCAACGAATGAATAGCCATTTGCCAGAATTGAGGAATGGATTGATTCAAGGTAACATTTTATATGTATCATACGATAAATTATGGCAGGGTAAAAGGACGCGGTCGTCAATAGGTTTTTGATAGTATGTATGTATTGATAGTATGTAGAGTACATAACGACAGAGTGTAGGATTTATTAGAGTAGACTTAATAAATGCCTTGTTTCTCCTTAGTTTTATATTTCAAGGCGTGTTAATATTTCGTGAAGACAAAGTATTTATCTTTCTTGTGTGGTTCTACATAGGAATACCCTGTCGAATACGATCATTTAACCAGACTTACTTATCTAATCTGGCTAGAATAATGGTTTTATATTTCTCTAAGGTTACACTGAACTGTGAATTGCAGCGTCATAAAGAAATTTGATAGTATTTTCTTCGAGTTGAAAAATCTCAATTGGCAACCAACATTAATGCATTTAATTGAAACCACGTGATTTCAATCCCATCGGTTGCTATACGAAAAAAAGTGTTCATTAATCATCGACTACTTCCTTATCGTAATTGTGACTGAAAACGTGCTCGGGTGCTAGGTCACAACTTGCAGAAATGTGGCCTCGACCTCCAACTAAACTTTTCTCATGTTACTGAAAAAATGAAGGTCGTTTGTTATCCTACTCGGAAATTTTTTCCTTCTGTAATTTACCACGCAGCGCAGTCAATGCATCATGGGCAGACAACATAGCTCACCCGTAGTGAATAATCTGCCAACGCTCTCTTTTTTCCTAGAGACGTTCGATTGGTTGCTAAGGAGCATTTTTCAATTGTAAATGTGTAAAAATGTAACAAGTAAAAAATTAATACTTTAAAAACTGTGCGTAGAAACAGATTGGTTGCAGAAAACAGAATTCATGGATCACGTTCCGATGCTGGAGTAAGTTTTCCACTACATGATTCATCCATTTTCTGTGGTCAATGTAGTTTTGTTTTATTATTCACATGTTCCCATTTCCACTAAGCGACCGGAAGGAAAGTCTTAGCGCCAAAAGTCCTTCATGGGAAATATTGTGAGCAATATCGTGAAATATTCATATTTAATTTGGTCATTTTACCTCAATTTTGGATTGTTGGAAATGATGAAATTTGTCGCAAAAGTTAAGATTTCCTGTTTGCGTAAAATTGCGTATTGCGTAATACAAGGCAACTTGTCGAACTAAAATGATTCATATCAATAACAAAGGTTACTTTGCCGTTCAAAAATGCAATTGCAAACCTTACTGCAATTAACTGCCAATATGTCATATCCGACGATCTTATGTGAATGAAACTTAGGCTAAAAACTTGTTTTATTTCCGTTCATTAGATATGCGCAAATCTTCTGTCGTCTTATCGGATATTCTGGTTTCTTATTTGCTTCCGATCGTATTATGATTACTTCTTCTTCTTGGCATAACGATCGTGTTGGTCATGCCTACCCTTTAAGGGCTTAAAAGATTTTTCCCCTTTCTGTTCGTGGATATGCAGTCCTCTCGCACCGGGTCCGGTTTCAGCTGGGATTCGAACCCACGCCGTCAAAAGGTGGTGAGCCGCAGGCGTTCATTAGCGCGGCCCCGTCGCTTTTGTTTTTACTTAGCGGCCCCGTCGCTTTTGTTTTTACTCCTTTAAAACTTCTCGTGTTGCTAATGAAGCGGACGACGTATCCGGCAGCTCGCAATAATCTTGTCCACCGGCTGAATCGCGTAAACTCAATCAAGGGTGGTTCCACAGAGTGATGCATCACGTGTTTGCGGATTTCCTCTTCTGTCTCACCCGGTTCTTCCCTTTGCACTGGCCAACTCGACTCCGGAGACCACAAAAACTCCGGCCCTCGAAACCAGCGACTAGTCGGCGAAAGGTCAGGTATTTTTGCCCACTTTGTAGCCTCGTCGGCCACGTTGAGTTTAGTGGACAACCACTGCCAATCGCGGATGTTTGTTTTCTCGGTAATCTCACCAACCCTGAAGGCAACGAACTGAGAGTATCGGCGGTGATCTGATTGTAACCAGCAGGTCACGTCTCGTGAGTCAGTCCAGAAGTAGTTATGGGCTGTTATTGTTCGATGCGATTCCGCGATACAGCAGGCTAGGCGCGCTCCGATCAATGCGGCTTGCAGCTCGAGGCGTGGTATCGATGCATACTTGAGGGATGCCACCCGCGTCTTGGAGCCCACAAGCGCGCATTCGATTACTCCCCGCTCTTCAAAACGAAAATATGCCACTGCTGCCATCCCGTTTTCGCTGGCATCGCAGAATATGTGTAGTTGTATGACGGCTTCCGTTGAGGTCATTTGCCGATAACACCTTGGCACGCATACCTTTTCCACTTCTGGCAAGGCCGAGATCCAAACTACCCAGTTCTCGGTGAGTCGTCCCTCGATCTTCTGATCCCACTCGAGCTTAGCACGGAAGGTCTCCTGCAGTAAAATCTTCAGGAACATCAAAAAATTCCCAATTAGTCCCATTGGGTCGTATACACTCATCAAGGTGCTCAACACCTCTCGCTTCGACGGCATCCGCGTTCCTGTCAGCAGCTCCTGATTGTGTTTTGGCGACAGTTTGAAGGAGAAGGAGTCGCTCGTGGTATTCCACCACATTCCAAGAACTTTCTCCGTTACCGCGTCGGTCACACAGACGTCTGCTTCTGTTTCAGTGAGCCCCTGTAGATAATGGACGACCTTTTTTGAATTCGACAGAAAATTGCGAATTTCGAATCCTCCCTGAGCGTGAATGTACCGCACCTCTTCTGCCAAGGTCTGGGCTTCTGCTTCCGTTTCGACGCTAGCTAGCATGTCATCCACATAGTGTTCTTCCTTTATGCAGAATGCGGCGCGAGGATATTTTTCCGCAAATCGTTCAGCATTTATATTTTTCACGTAGTGGGCACTGCTAGGAGAACACGCTGCGCCAAACGTCATTACTGTCACCACATAAACGTCGGGATTTGTAACGTCGTCATCATCCCTCCACAGAATCATCTGACTGCGCTGGTCTTCCGGCCTCATCTGTACTTGGAAGAACATTTCCCTAATGTCCCCAACAATCGCCACCCGGTATTCTCGAAACCGGTATAGCACCGAGAGTAGATTTGCTATTTGGTCCGGCCCGGTAAGGAGCTGCTTATTGAGGCTTATCCCGTTTACTTCGGCGGCGGCATCAAACACCATTCGCATCTTCCCGGGCTTGTTCACGTTTACGACTGGGAATACGGGTAGGAACCAGTCGCGAGGTCGTCTCTCCGTCAACTCATCATCCCTTAGTCGACGTATGTAGCCCTTTGCCTCATAATCCCTCATTTTTTCACGTATGGCGTTCGCTAATTTAGGATCTTTTATCATTTTTCTTTTTAGGCATTCGTACCGTCGCATGGCCATGGCTTTGTTGGGGGGCATCTTTACGTCATCATTTTTCCACAGCAGACCTGTTTCGTATCGTGCGCCTTGTAGCTTCGTTTTTTCTGCGAGTATGGCTAGCGCCTTTTCGTCGTCCTTTGAGCACAACGGTCCCGCAGACGGCAGGATCCCCATCGACTCGAGCGTAAAGAATTGCCTGAAGGCAGAGTCTAGGGCGTCATCGCTAGCTCCATTGCACGTGCAGATATGGAAGCTGGCCATACCTCCGCGACGTGCGGCGATGGTTTTATCGCATGGCCCGTAAACCACCCATCCTAATCGCGTTTTGGCAGCAGTAGGCTCGTCTTTCTTTCCTTCGCGTGTTTTTATAGGCTGGCCCAGGCGACAATTGTCGATTCCAATTAAAACTCGAGGGGTTACGTTTTTGTACGACTCTATTGGTAGGCCTCTAAGATGCGTGTACATTGCCAATAGTTGTTCCGTGCACAATGATTGTTCCGGTAGGGCTAGCTTCTTCATCGAGTGGACTACTGGAAGCTCGTATACCGTCCCCGATTCATGTCCGCTAGAGATCCGTAGCGCCACTTGCACTGACTCCTTCTCTTCCCGCGTCGTCGTCCCTGTCCATTTCAAGCATAGTGGATGTGGCGTGCCTTGAAGTCCTAGCTCTTGGACTAGTCCGTGTTCCACGAAGGTCGACGTTGACCCGTCGTCGAAGAAGGCGAACGTCTTTATGCTTCCGTTGGGCCCGTGTAGCGTTACTGGAATGTACCGGAATAGTACGGTGTTGTCACTCGCGGGTCTATTTGTGCTACAGTGTGTTAGTGTGTGTACCTGGTGTTGTGCTGTGTCGATGTGAAGAAGTGGGTGATGCAGGACGCCGCAGCCGCCTATCTCACATGGTTTCTTTTCTTGACACGGGCCCCGGTGCGTGATGAGGCATTGCTTACATATCCGGCTCGCCTTCACAAACGTTCGTCTGGCGTTAACTGCCATCTGCCGAAAAACTTCACAACTGGTCATTGATACACACGAGCCGTGACATAAAACGCACTTCGAGGGCAGTGATGGGCTCTTCGAATCGGGTGTGATGGTGGTGTGTAAATTCCAGCGCGCCGTGGTCCGTCGCGGTTCGCTTGTTTGCGATTTGTTGTGAACTGCGCGTCCGGACAAAGGGGCAGCCGCGCTGATATCTAGCGCCAAATCGCCTATCCACTTACCAAACTCGAACAGGGACACATTCGGGAGGTCCCTGCGGTGTCGTGCCCACTCGATAAACGTAGTGTCTGGCAGCTTTGCCGTTAACTCCCTCAGCAAGGTAACATCACACATGTACCCGTACATGCCCGTTGCTCTGATCGTAGCACAGAGATTTTGCACCTCAAAGCCGAATTCCGCCAGCGTGTCGAGTCGGTCATTTCTTGGTGCCGGCATTCGTCTCACTCTCTCTACGAGTGACTCTACAATCAGCTCGGGCCTGCCAAATCTCGTTCGGAGGATGTTGATCGCATCCTTCAACCCAGACGGCAGAAGCAACAAATGTTCTACCGCCTTGCGTGCAGCACCGGTTAACGCCTTTTGCAAACGGAGCAAGTTTTCATCATCGCTGAAGCCGCAAAGCGTCGATGATAGCTCATATCGCGCGATGAACAAGGGCCACTCCGCCGCTGAGCCGGAGAATGTGGGTAGATCCTTGCTCGTCGATTGCCGTGCTGCCAGCTGACTCTGGTTCAGGATTGTTGTGTTGCAACAAGCGCCGGAAAGATTCACGTTCGGTGCAGGAAAACCTCTCGGGCTTGTCCCCTCCGCGTAGTGCAGTGAAGTGTTGTGTCCCGACGCCTTTGGCATAGCCCCGTTATCGCAATGGCGACCGCCCGATTCCGGTTGATGACCCTGGGTCGCCATCGTTGGGCCGGTCCATGCAGAATGGCGGTTCACCGCCGCCGAAGCCTCCATCTTTCGGCGCCATTCTGAAAACCCCGAGCGACTCGCGTATTCCGGAAAAAATAAGCTACGTTCTGCCGGGTTTTCACCGAGGAACCCTACCCCGCGAGCCGGTTGTGTCTCCCCGCAACGATCAGTGCTATCCAGCCATTCCTCTGCCTTCCGCATTTCGGTTGTGCTGGCCGACGTTGCATCGTTTACAGTGGTGTTCCGTTCTTGCTCGTACGCGCGCCTCTCCTCCTGAATCGTAAGTTCGCGGATTTGCCATTCGAGCTCTCGCGAGGCAAGCTCGATTTGTCGTCGTTTCTCTGCAATCGGGTCCACCTTGGACCCGGCTCCATGTCTCGTGTGCGGGCTTGGCTCGATCGTCCGATCCGAATGCGTCGGATGCGTCAACGGGGTCAACCCTTCCGGGTGGCCATCTGCTTGACTCGGTCCGGCCGTCGCATGCCCGCTTTGTGCCCGGGGAGTGTGGTGGAATGTGAAAGAGGCCGGGGTGGACCTCGAGTCAGCCATCCTAGCGCTTTCACATGCGCCTACGCCGTCGCGTATCGATGGCGGGCTCGCCATTTCCATGGCTTCGATCCGTTCCCCGCGTAGCGTTTCACCGTCGTTACTCATCACGGTTTCGCACGAGAAGCTGGTTTTCGTAAACTGATAATTTGCGAGAACTTTTACTAGAAAGTTTTAGAATGTTGAAAAGCTATTTTCAACAGAAGAAAAAAGGTAACACTTGATTTTAAGAACACTAGCTCGAGTGAGCTAAAACTTTCGTGTCTCTTTATTCTCTAATAACCGACAAATTCAATGGTCGCGCCGTTTATATACCATGTACCGTTTAGATCGTTTTCGACTTTACCGTTTCGGTGACAATCGTGCGTTGACGGCAGCTGTCATGCCGTTGCTCTGTTTTGCAACATTTAGTAGGATTGAGAAAAAAATATTAAGCGAAAATCAACAAAATTCGAAGTGGGCACTTTTTCCTGCCGGTCACTGTATATTCTCAGAAAAAAAGAACGTATTTCAGGGGCTCGGCTCATTCTGGCATATGCTCTACGTAAAATATAGCGGAATTCTTTTAAAATTCATCTAAAAATATTCTCCTAGCAAACAGGTTTGTGAAACGAATTGTTATTACCATAAAAAATCGTCATCTTCAAAACTAGTTATTAGAATGAAAACGTCACGATAATTTACATATTCGAATAAATGTGGGAACTGAAACTTGAACCGAACATTCAGCAAGGTCATTTTGCTCTGAACGCAGAAGAACAAAGAAGTATGTTTTATGTCCCTCAACCATTGGGAAAATGGTATCAATTGTCAAATAGTTGTACCACCATTAAAATTGAAGTTTTAAAAGCCGAGAGGGCATTGCAATATTGGTTAATATATCTGTTATCACCCTTCGTAATTTAGATCAAGCAAAGAATCAATTTTCAGTCAGCATTTATCAAAGAGGGTTGCTGATAGTTGTAGCATTTCAGATTCACATCTGTCAGTGTGAATTCTTCTATTTACTTTTATCCATCGACGAACCATGTATACGGAAAGTAAAAGAGAAAGAGAAACACCAATAACTTACACCATCGTCTTACAGATGGAATGGAAGTCTCTCACGGATAGAATGGAAGAAAAGGAATGGTGAATAAATATGTTCACTGCAGGATCCAAATCTCAGCTGTACGCTACCAGGATTCAGTAAATAGATTTTGGCTTCTCACGTTTTTTGCCAAAATGCATTTAAAATGGTGGTTGTTGAGTTTCCAACGAATGAATAGCCATTTGCCAGAATTGAGGAATGGATTGATTCAAGGTAACATTTTATATGTATCATACGATAAATTATGGCAGGGTAAAAGGACGCGGTCGTCAATAGGTTTTTGATAGTATGTATGTATTGATAGTATGTAGAGTACATAACGACAGAGTGTAGGATTTATTAGAGTAGACTTAATAAATGCCTTGTTTCTCCTTAGTTTTATATTTCAAGGCGTGTTAATATTTCGTGAAGACAAAGTATTTATCTTTCTTGTGTGGTTCTACATAGGAATACCCTGTCGAATACGATCATTTAACCAGACTTACTTATCTAATCTGGCTAGAATAATGGTTTTATATTTCTCTAAGGTTACACTGAACTGTGAATTGCAGCGTCATAAAGAAATTTGATAGTATTTTCTTCGAGTTGAAAAATCTCAATTGGCAACCAACATTAATGCATTTAATTGAAACCACGTGATTTCAATCCCATCGGTTGCTATACGAAAAAAAGTGTTCATTAATCATCGACTACTTCCTTATCGTAATTGTGACTGAAAACGTGCTCGGGTGCTAGGTCACAACTTGCAGAAATGTGGCCTCGACCTCCAACTAAACTTTTCTCATGTTACTGAAAAAATGAAGGTCGTTTGTTATCCTACTCGGAAATTTTTTCCTTCTGTAATTTACCACGCAGCGCAGTCAATGCATCATGGGCAGACAACATAGCTCACCCGTAGTGAATAATCTGCCAACGCTCTCTTTTTTCCTAGAGACGTTCGATTGGTTGCTAAGGAGCATTTTTCAATTGTAAATGTGTAAAAATGTAACAAGTAAAAAATTAATACTTTAAAAACTGTGCGTAGAAACAGATTGGTTGCAGAAAACAGAATTCATGGATCACGTTCCGATGCTGGAGTAAGTTTTCCACTACATGATTCATCCATTTTCTGTGGTCAATGTAGTTTTGTTTTATTATTCACATGTTCCCATTTCCACTAAGCGACCGGAAGGAAAGTCTTAGCGCCAAAAGTCCTTCATGGGAAATATTGTGAGCAATATCGTGAAATATTCATATTTAATTTGGTCATTTTACCTCAATTTTGGATTGTTGGAAATGATGAAATTTGTCGCAAAAGTTAAGATTTCCTGTTTGCGTAAAATTGCGTATTGCGTAATACAAGGCAACTTGTCGAACTAAAATGATTCATATCAATAACAAAGGTTACTTTGCCGTTCAAAAATGCAATTGCAAACCTTACTGCAATTAACTGCCAATATGTCATATCCGACGATCTTATGTGAATGAAACTTAGGCTAAAAACTTGTTTTATTTCCGTTCATTAGATATGCGCAAATCTTCTGTCGTCTTATCGGATATTCTGGTTTCTTATTTGCTTCCGATCGTATTATGATTACTTCTTCTTCTTGGCATAACGATCGTGTTGGTCATGCCTACCCTTTAAGGGCTTAAAAGATTTTTCCCCTTTCTGTTCGTGGATATGCAGTCCTCTCGCACCGGGTCCGGTTTCAGCTGGGATTCGAACCCACGCCGTCAAAAGGTGGTGAGCCGCAGGCGTTCATGGGCCGAATTTCCATCCAGCGTTTTGATTACTACGTCATTCGAATACCTATGGGGTTATTGTGAGATACTATTTTTTTCAATCAAACCTTTCATGGTACACCACACTAACCAAAGGAGTTTTTATACTATCATATTTTTTCGGACGTTCTATTTGGTTTGAGGTCATGCTCAAAAACTCTCATTTGCTCATTAATACAAATAGAGTAAACAATTCTCAACAATTTCTCTTTATTTCTATTGAGTATTTTATGTATTCCACTATCAAGAATTTATCTCCGTTACATTGTACACTCTCTAACTATCATTCAAACCTCAAGAACAAGATCAATCAAATGATAAAGTTAAACAATTTTTATTAAACCTGACAACACTGCGCAAGTGATGTTCCAATTGCAACAAAAATTAAATAGTTCTTCCACATAAGTCATGTTCAGCTTTCTTGTGTAAATTTGTTGGCTAAGCGTATGCAAGTGGATTTTTTCTTTTGCTTTGTAATGTAATTTCATGTGTCAGTCGTATAAAAAATGGAATAAACGAGACGTTAATAAAATCAGTCGCTTATCTTCTAGTTTGCTCAGGTCTCGCGGCTATAAGTCTGAATAATTTAGTGCTATTTTTTTGTTAATTTTTCCATCGTTCACGCATAGCTTACATTGTTTCATTTGATATCAAAGCTTAAGCTAGATAATAAATACAGTTAATCATTCGATTTGTTCGTCGTTTCAATATTAGGGTGTCCTTTCGAGCAGCTTCGTGGCGAAATAGGAAGTGGAGTCGATGCACGACGTCGCAATCCTGTTTCGGCCGCTCGTGGCATAGGGTTAGTTCTTTTACTCGGGCTGCGGAAAAAACAGCACGGTGCATCTTGGGGGCCCCTGTGGCCGTCTGAAAGCGGAACCAGACGGAGGGGTGCACGTGGTTTTCGCGCAGGGCGGGCAAGCAAAATGGCAATGTTGGTTTTGGTGCGTCATGTCTAATGCATTCTTTGGCACACGCTTTGTCGTTGAGGAGGGAGAGGGAAAGGGTGTGAGTTACAAGATGAAGAGATCGAGGGTGTAGCACCTTTATGGTGTACCCGGCGCCTTGCCCCACACCACCTCCTCGATCCAGCCGACGTAGGATGACACCCGGGTGTAGATGCCGGGTCGGTTCGCCGTTCCGCAGATACCACCGTTCGACGTGACACCCACAATCTGGTAACGGCAGAGATTGGCCTCTGGGGCGCCTTCTTCGTGCGGGGTCACTAGCTGCAACGGGCCACCCGAGTCACCCTCGCAGGTATCCTTGCCTCCGAGCGAGTCGCCAGCGCACAGCTGCGTCGGTAGGATACCATTCCGCAATCGCCGGTTTCTGAGGTTCATCATCAGTCGATTGCATTGGGCATTCGAGATGATCGGGATTCCGACGCACTGAAGAATCGTGGCGGGTTGATCAACTGGAAATGGAAAGAAAAGGATCAATTAGACGAGATGCTTCGAAATCGAAGAACTGATGCACAAGAATGACCTTTTCACTTTTCAAATAATCTAATGAACAAATCTTTCAAAACTGGATTTACTTTGCAAACTCATTAACATACAGCACGCAGATAAAAAAAAACCCAATTCCTAAAAATCGCAGTTAGGTGGCTACTGCGCTAGGCAAAACCAGTCCGGTTGCCTCAGAGATCACTCAAACCCTATTGGCTCAAAACCTGTTTGAACGATCGCCACCGGAGACGAACGGGCAAGGATTAACCTCTAGTTAAATTCTTCCATTAAGCTCAAAATGGTACAATTGGCCTTTTCACTACTAAGGAACGTATCGGAAGCGGATCGGTTTGCGTGAGGAAGCAGTGATGAGATCAATGCGTCACAAACGAAAGTGAATCATATGACCGGAAATCCACATTCTGCAGCAGCTCCACGAGATGCAAAATGTAGGTGTGCCAAAAGTCTTTTTTCAAGACAATTTGGTTTTAAATCGAATCAAATATCAGCCACATTTTATAAAAGGATGTCAAAGGCAGATTTGTTGCTATTTAAAAGTGCTTTAAAATAAAATAAGTAATTGTTCCTAGCACACGGCACATAATAACATTATTAACGTTTGCTGGGATCAAAGTGTTGAATATAATTCAGCTAGATCGGACTGCTTTTTTCATACACTTCATACACGACAAATGTTAGGATTCACGGAGTTAGGCTCCGGCTAACACCTTATACGCAGACATTCATTATTATTTGCTGCGCAATCAAGCAGACCATGGGCTCGCTTCCAGATTTTGTTGATCTTGGATGAACATTTTACAGCAACAGTTTCGGCCATTTTGTTTTCTATTGATTTTTAGATCACTTTTTTTTAGAAAGTTTTTCGAAAATATTCACAAGCACCGTTAGGAAACAGTTTCTATTTTGAATGGATCATCATCAGAGATGTTCGTTTTAGATGCGATATTTCCCTTCAAAAGAGACTCAGCTTCGTGTGCTAAATACATTTACGACATCGGCCAGGGCTCTGATTCTAGTAATCTATTACTCATTTCACTCATTTCACCCATTTCCGAGATGGGTCAAGGCTCAGAAGTCGGATGAATCAGTTGACGCGCCCTAAGCATGCGGGGACACTCGAGCCCATTTCATTGCTACTTACAGTGTCCAACTTTTCCCCAACCGGTGGCTATCAGCGGCGTCTCGTCCGGGATCGTATCGTGCGGCCACAAGCACGCGGGTTGGATGAACCGGCTGAACGTGACCGTCCGGTCCAGCTCCACCAGCGCGATATCGTTGTAGGTTTGGATGCCGTTGTATCCCGGATGGTGCACGATCGCCCGCACCTCGAAGTCCTGGTGGGGCGCCTCGGTATCGTCGTTCAGATCGTACTCGCCGAGCCGTACCACTGTCGGCGGGTTTTGCATCTCCGTGTGGGCACAATGGGCCGCCGTCAGGACGAATCGGTTGGAGATCAGCGAACCGCCGCAAAACCACTCGTTTCCGGTGCAGTCGGCGGTGTCGGAGGAAAAAGGATATCGAAGCTGCTGGCTGCAAGGCCTGCCCAGCAGGGCCATGTGGGGAAATTCACCAGCGGGGGCATTGTGTCCACCGATCACAGCCCCAACCGTCGTAAGCAGTTCGAAGGAGATCGTTAAACACACGAGCGACGCGAGCAGACACGCACTAGGATAGGATCGCAAGGATCCCATTGCTATTGTCGTTTTATATTAGTCACACTCAGAACACAATCGAAAAACCCACTAAACTAATCACTCCAATGAGCACGGGGATCGATCACGCACAGGTCACTTACTGCTAACACTACCGAAACCGGATCGTTCGTTTCTGTTCGACCGTCGTCTTGAGAGCGTCCGGGGATGGATCCGTTTCTAGCACGTCCGTTTCGTTTTCGGGTTCGATGCGGTATGAAATTGACCGAACCGACCAACGCAATCCTCCTCCTCTTCGATGGACGCGTGCCCCAACGTCATCACTTTTTTTTTTCTTCCCCTCAGTTTTTTATCCTACCCTTACGCGGTTCTCAATGAACCGTCAATGAATCGTCATCGCCTTCTTGGGGGGGTTGCTAGTGGTTGGTGCAGTCAACGTCGAGAATCAACCCTCCCATTTTTGGCCTGCAGTGCGAGCGGGACATAAAGCCGGCGCCGTGCCGCGAAAGCTCCGCGCCGATATGCGCACGCACACACGAGCGAGCGCGCACCGGAGCTTTTTGAAGGTTGCACGAGCGCACAGGAGCGTGCACAGTGCGACACAGTGCGTGGACATCTGAAGAAGGCATACATGAGAAATCTTAGCACAAAAACAAATTATAAGTACTATTATTAAACAGATACATTATATTAAAGTTTCTACCACTTGTAATTTAGTAGAAACATTCATTTAGACATGCCGAGGATGGACTTGCCAAAAAATACAATCTAGAAATCTTTTCAAAATGAAATTCAAGAAGATAACAATTCATTTTACTGTGTCGCTACTACTAGAGTTTTATTATTTAAATTATTTTAATAAAAAACATTATTGAGACACGGGATGGACGTATCGATCGGTGTGGACAAGGTGAAGTAAAGGTAAAAAGTAAAAAAAGAGTAAAAAACAGTATGCTAATATTACTTCTTCTTGGCGTAACGACCTTGTTGGTCATGCCTGTCCGTTAAGGGCTTACGAGACTTTTTCCCTATGTGTACGGGGATAGTCAGTCATCTCGTACAGGGGAGGGTCCGGTCTAGGTTGGGATTCGAACACACGTCGTCGAAATAGTGAGCCCCGGCGCTCATGGGCCGATTTTATAACCGGCGTTGCCGCTCGGCTGTCGGTGGTAGTATTAATGGTAATATTAATTTTCTATATGGAAGTCTTAAAGCCTGATTTGAAGGGTTAGTAAGTACAGCTAACTTACACTCAAATCACTTTTAACCTCAAATACTTTTTTGCTTACAAGGATAGTTGTAGGATTAGTAGGAATTTTACAGATAGCGTCATTCCAAAGGGGTTTTAGGAACATATCGGAAATTGTGGATTGTACACTACTTTGTTACAATTATTTGCAGTACAGTAGATATCCGACATACGCGGTACTCGACATACGCGGATTCGGAGATACACGGTTTTCAAAATGTGACAGTAGATTGGGTTTATTACATCGATTTAAATTCCTGAGATGTACAACCACACGAATAACTATGTAAATTACACATTTGCATAACTTACGCTTTTCATTTCGTTTATTGCAATTTATGTTGTTTGAATACGCTTGCTTTGCATTCATATTAATAGACAAAGTAAAATTTTGAATACTCTATGATACATGTACACAAGAACTCGATCGCTTAATTCCAAGTATCGACAGTACTTTGAGGAATACTAAACCGAAAATGTACATGGTTCAATGTTACAATGCTTCATCGGCCGTATTTTGGAAAGTAAAAAAATTTACCCTTGAATAGATAAGAAATGTTTTCTGTTTTCAGAAACGTTTTGATCTTTTATTTTCGAAATCTGTAAAATTTCGATTCACTTTTATTTTCACATAATTTTCCTGCACTGTGTGTCCTCAACTACTCTCTAAGCTGCCCATAGTTGTGCAGTGCGTGCGGTATGAATCATATTAAAGATGCCATTCAACCCTTCCCCGGCGTCACCCAGCACGCACCAAATTGGGCAAGGACATACATAGTGGTGTGCGGGAGAAAGAGACTGCGAAAGCTGTCGGTGAAGATCGCGCTGCGGGTTGTAAAGCTCAGCCATCGGCGTTGGCCCTCGAGATGCCGGATTTCTTCGCGGTGTGGCGTTGGCTCTAAACAATGATTCATACCAAACACGACCAGACACGTACGACTTCGGATCGAATGGACCTGCACGGAGTGGGGGATGGGGCATCGATAGGGTGGCACTTTGCAGCATGCAGCCGTTCTACCGGCGATGGGACTTTATGTTGATCGATTGAAAGTGCACCGGAAAGATTGCGGATTGCTACGTCAGCCTACTGTTTATGTGGTGAACGCGTTCCCCCGTTTGCCTTCAACCCGTTACATGGTGTCGCCATAACTGCCCCACTTATGTCCACCCTTTAGCTGCTCCCTCCACATATCAACAACGGATCACCCAACCCGAGGCGTGCGAACCGCGCAATGTTGCGCGCCGAAACGGAGGCTGGAGGCTTGGCTACGGACCGGAAACGAACCGAAGTCCTGAGCCTGTACACGAACTACAGACGCAGTTGTTGGAGTATGGATGGATGGGCTGACGGAGGGGAAATTTTTTTCATCTACTTTATCATATTCGGGCCACACAGCCATTCACTCGGTTGTCGGACTATTTCCGTTCGAGCAGGATACTGGATGATATTCGAATGGATAAGCAAAAGGTCATGGGAGGGCGGCGACAGCAGCTCTGTTCGGGCCAGGATAGGATGGCGTTTTGCTTCTGCCGGCCGCGGTAATGCACATTTTAGTAAACAAAGTGAATCATCTCGTGGGATCTTCTGCATTCCAACATCGACTGGAATGTGAGGAAATGGGTGTTTGGAGATGACCCGTCATGGTTGTGGAATTCGAATCTGGAGGACAACCCATTGCTGGGTCATCTTATTGCCGTTTGGAGGACGGTCCGATTTCGGACGGAAGTCAGCATCAGTCCTAGATTTGTGTTAGCGGGATTCGGTCCATGAACTGTTCATGAAAAGGAACTCTAATATTTATGACAATTAAGATGGTTTGAATACCAATACCAACCCGAACAGCAAAATTTTAAAATCTTAAATTATACTTTAAATTTGGTTTGTTAGATTTGGGCAGCCAACAAAGATAGTAAGTGGTGATTACTAAACCTAATATTTATTGCAACGAAACGTACCATACACCTAATTGTTTAAATTAAACTTTTGTTTAGTTGTCAACCACAGTCACATTCATAGGCAGATAAAACACAGTTTGAAGAATTAACTAATAACTGAAAACAAAAAACATATTTATTTCGGAGCTTTTTACATTTTCACTATTTATAGCAACTCCGTTAGTAAAGATTCGTGCCGATAATATGTACACTATTAAAATGATTTCAAATAAATCATAGCGTGCAACAAACAAAATGTACCTACAACACCACCGCTGAACATTGCTTTGCTTATATTATTGCTAATCACCAGCCTGTAGTAATAAGTTAGCATGAGTATTTTTAGTAACATACAAATGCGATAGATCAATTGAATGAATTGATTAGATTCAATTGTAAACATTTTCAGTGTTACTATGCATGTAAAAGTGTCGTTCATAAAAAGAAGTGTTGTATTTAACTTCGTTAGCACGGTTTATTAACTGTTTGGCTGTTCTTTACTTTTCGATTATCTATTAATTTTTATCCTTAGCGCTTTCGACCGATTCCAAGAAGAACAACCCTTAGCCAACTCATCGCTGACCAACCCCCAACCGAGGGGTGGATTGGTGGGTGCGGCTACGTCCCGTCGCGCTTCATTCACTAAAACGGATCTGGCTTTCATCGCAACCGCACTGTCTGTTATGACATTTTGTGACGTCAGTGAGCAAGAGCATTGGAATGTGACAGAGAAAAGCATAACGGCGACCAAAAAACCTGACGCAAGTAAATGAAACAAGAAATCACGTGTTCCATCGTCATCGTTACTGGCGATGTTGGCGGCGGCATCGTCACAGTTGGATAGGTACGGCAGATCCGGTACGCAATTTGTGCAGAGGTGTACAAGAAAGGGGAGAAAAGTAGAAACAGAGATAGAGAAAGAGAGAGAGAGAGAGGTTGATCGAGTGCAAGTCATTTGTAATTCAACCGATCGTCATCATGATGAGTTGTAAAACTTCTTTGAGGGACGCTAAGAAACGACCAAGGGTGGAGGTCACGGTCATCAAGATTTGTGAAATTAGGGTGTTTTTTCATTCTACGAACCATAAAAGATTTGTCAAATATCATACCAATCACACTCGGGGTGCATCCTGTTTGAGGGTTAGTAGGTACATGATTCGACTCAGTGATCTCCAATCCGGTCAAGCAACTATTCTAGCATGTGAACGGCACGTGCTGTCGATTCATCGCCCGCTATAAGCGGTTAGACTTTGCATTTGCATTTAATATCTTACGTCAAACCCTGAAGATCACGAATGTCGCCGCGGCTTAGTTTGTGCTTCACATGACGACTGTATCTACCAATCGGAAAGCTTTTAGCTGCTATATATAGATTGCAAAAACTGGAACAAATCTGCGATCTAGGGACTAGTAGCAGGATGAAGAACGTCTTTTCCTTTACATGCGGTGCGATCGCATCTTGGCTGTCAAAAGAAGCTACAATTTTTTTTTTGAATACAGCATCCAGGATATAAAAAAAAACATAAGAAATCAATAATGATACAGGAACAGGATCAAGAAATATGAAAGGAACGTAAACAACAACAAAAGTTGGCGGTCTCTTGTATACCGCTTCGCGGCAAAGCTCGTCGCCAAAGTATATTGCGTTTTGCGTGTTGTTTATTCTCATCACATACGCAAATAAAACAAAGGCCAACAACCGGAATAAATTGACTTGTTTTGGTTTTATACCATCCTGTTTGTTTGGAGAATTTACAGAAACATTTGAATTGCGTAGAATAGATACAGATCGGCATCGATACCTACCTAGAAAGTCGATCTGTTGTAAAGAACTTTATTGACTTTTCTGGCGCATACGAAGCATATCAAACAGTGTAACTCCATTACTCCCGCATCAACTAGTTGAAGTTGCATAATGAGCTTTTCTATTGATTTGCTGTTAAATTATACCAACGGTTCAATATTTTATTTTGCAACACTATGTCCTACGGTTTTATTATTTCTAGGTCAACCATTCGAGCAGTCTGCATGAATCACTGGTTTGCGCCTGCTGGCAGGCACACTTTCGTACACGAACACTTCACCCTTGCACTGCTGAAACATTCAGGCGCATTTTCTGATCGTTCGATCCGTTCGCTCCATGGTGTTTGAATATTTGGCACTATCGCGACGGCAGGGAGGATAGTGGCTGTGAATTCGAAAACGAAAAGCCACACAACCAGCTAACCACACTGCCAGAGCGTATATTGCCGTTGGCGAACGGAACACGGAACCAGGCTGTTGGAAAATGTGGGAAAGCGTCGTATGTTTTCACTTCACTTGCTGACTGGAGATCGGGCCCGGAAGAACGTTGTTAGCTGTGCGGTGGTTGGTAGCCGACTGACCGATCCCGATCATCACCGGGAGCAGGATGACCAATCAGTTGTTTGTTTATCGCAAAACCTGCGGGTTGCCACGCCATCGGGCAGTGAACAACACACGCAGCCAAGAACAGAACTTACCAGCTGTCAACGGTTCTACGGCGAGCGGTTCTACGTTCTAGATTGTCAACTAATGCAAGACAACTTTCCTGTGACATTCAGCTATCTTTACCCATATCGTCTTCTTCTCCCTTTAACTCTTTCAACAAGTACATCGAAGGTGGGTTTCAATTGCGCCTAGTATCTAAACCGTACCCGAACATCTGCTATCCACACTAGCCACGTCGGCGGCAAATGTTGACGTGCTCCGGGTGGTCGAGAATGACGCAGATGTTACCGACGAATGCACCCAAAATGCACCCCAAACTCGGATGAAATATGTTTCACCGGCGACTTACTATCTTTTTTATACGGATGTTCCTTTCGGAAGACGATTCCTATTTGTTTCATGAAAGCGAAAACTAGAGAAAAACATTCAAATAAGATGGATAAGATGGAAAAGCAACGTGTGCAACCTTATACTATAAGCAAATGCACGTGTTAAAAGATGCTCGAAAATACACCCACGATGACGGCGACGACGACGATGATGATGATGATGATGAATGTTCTGTTTACCGAAAACCAACATTCTCGATCACCATCGACTCGATCTTTTCCCGACCGACAGATGCAGCATGCATTGCAATTCTGGGAAGGAAAAACAGTCCGAAACAGAAAAAAAAGCAGAAACGAGACCGAAAGCTATAAATAATAGTCTGTATTCCGAGAGCAGGCCTAGCCACCTGTAGTACTGAGGGGTTATTGCTGGGCGCAACACCCGACACGGCCGGTTAATGCCACTTGCATCGTATGCAATAGATTGCACAAAGTGAAAACTTCCGCTGTTGCCAAAAAACCCAAAAAAAAAGGTTGGCAACCAAGAAAAACGGAATTCTTTTTCTCCCGAGGAAAATGATACTAGAACGAATTTTGTATTACAAATGCATAACATCTTTTCGGTGATAGTTGCAATATGGCTGAGAATATAAATATAAAATCACGTCATAAAAAGCATTGTTCGACAAAATTGCAAACACTACATCAAGTTGAAATAAATCAATTCAATATTCATTTAGATATTCTTTCGGATATTTTCTATTGTATATTTATTTCTTGATCATATTTGCCATAAACTTTGCAGTGTGCAAAAATGTGGTGCCTTAAATTTGTTTATTTTCTAATCGTTAAAGAACAAAAGTGATTTGGATAGTTGGGTTTTAAACTGTTTCGATTTTATTGTACTTTCGAAAGTTGGTTCATTTTCAAAGATCAGTGCCACCGCGCGAGCTTAATGTTTGTATAATAGTTTGTTTATTGATTAATTTGTTTAAACATCAGTAAAAAAAACCACAACAAAATTGACAATCCATTGCATATTGTACTGCTTTTGCTGCTGCTTGTAACGCAATTTGTTCATTTCAAACACTTCGAATACATTTTACGATCATTCGCGATTTACTAGAAAGCTTTAAAAAAATCCATTTTCAGTTATCATCGCCCTTTAGCCGCTTGAACATATTTGCTTCTTCTCCACCAACATCGGACGAATAGCGATTCTGGAATGTCGTACCAGATAGTGCATTTACAAGTACCTCAATCGTAATTCCTGATGTAAATGCACTTCTGACACGTACCCCAAAACTCAGAGAGAAGAAAGCGGTTCGCGCGTGCGCATCCCCCTCGCGGGACATATGCACACACACACACACAACTTTGCACACAAATACACACACACGAACACACGTGGATATTTATTGCGGCGAAATGTACTGGTTCACTCGCGAGACTGTACTAAAAGGGACTTTACGGAGATGTAGTGTTCCAACCGAACACTTTGCCAAAGCTATCGACAACCCACGCACATCGGTGAAAACTAGGTTTTTCCCGTGTGTTACGCGAGTACGTCCGTCGATCGTCGTTATCATCGTCGTCTTTACCATTTTTAGCCTCGCGCCACGAATGATTGCGGAGGGTTGCATTAAAACGAAAACTTTCCAACACAACACGCGCGCCCTTTGAAGCGAAAAGGCCCCTGCAATAGTGAACCTATATTCTCCCATTTGTCTTCCCGAAATACTTAACACTTTGTGTGTCACCCTCACTTGAGCCAAACACACCCCGATTTCCAAATGGCTGGGGCGGTGTCGATGGTGGATGGACGCACATTAAAAATAGCGACCATAAAAATTGCATCCAAACGCCAAACACCGTTCGCTCGACCAGAGTCTGCTGTAGCGGCTCGAGCTTAAGCGTCCGGCTGGGTTCTACTAAGAACCCCTGGCGGGATAAATGTCCTCTCCACCGGCAATGACAGGGTTGACATTTACCAGCTCGGCATCTTGCTAGGTCGCTTTATAATTAAAATCGCCATTCAGTGGCCATTTTCACACGGTTCAGTAGTTCCATCTCCATTATCGCACCGTTTTCTCCAACTACAAATTTCCTTTCCTCACCGCCTCTTTTTCTCTCTATCTCTCGCGGTGTGAAAGATTTTTCCCGGCCACACAAAAGGGCCCTCATTATGCAACATGCGTTGGACTACGCTTGCGACAACCGTCCGGCGTTCCTTCCTTCTGCCCATGAAAGGATAGTGTGCGCAGGCCCAACATACTTGCGTGTGCGCTATCTTCTAGCTACCAGTTCTTGCGCCGTAACGATAAAATAACGTAAGATAAAATGCAAACTATTTCCTCATGCGAACTAACAGATACTGTTTTCAGCGTACACGATTGCGGATGTTTAACGACTGGTGGCGCGGTTCGTGTTCCGGTGGGGTTTTGCGGTGATGGTGTACGTGAGTGCAGTACGCCCCACCGTCTAACCCACCCCCGACGGCCACGTATGCCACCGGTTTGATCATTCAGACAAACACACGCGCATCTGCAGCTGCATCTGCTGATGCGACGGTGCAGTATCAATGACATAACGTCACTTCCAGGTCGGTGTTTTCTGCCGAGGGCGGTTTGATTTTTCTATCGGAACCTAAAACTATCGCAACCTTTAACCTGTATCAGGCGGTGGTGTAAAGTATGATCCACTCGGAGGTCGCCGCTGAACGTATTTCTTATGGGAGGATATTCAAAATCCAACAATAAAATACATTTACAGTCAGCAACGTCGAAAATTTACTGCGACTGAACAAAGCGAGAGGTGGCCGACGAAAAGTACTGCCCTCACTGAGAAACCAATCCCTAGATAGTCATCCCAGTGTGGGGTGTTGCTGCCCGAACAGTGTGGCAAGGTATTCCCCACACAAACACACACACAACGATAGAGCACCGATTCGATATTCGAAGGTCACAACGCACTGCACGTACTACTGTGCACAGCAACCGGTGCCGCGGTGTATTGCAAAACTGCAGCGGACGGACGAGTGCAGGCACGCATGCGTCACCCGTGCACAAAATGCACACACCATTCGCACCCAGACACCAGCACCAACACCATGCACCACGGTGTACGCAGGTCGGAAACGGAGTGCACCGTTCGTCTGTAGTACTCTCAGTGTCCAGGTGAAGGCTAAGTAACCATGGACGAAGCTGCGAGATCGGAAAAGCACGATGGATTGACAATGGCGCTACCATAGGGGGTCTCTTCTAGAGGAAAGTCGACCAGAAAAAATCCGTCGAACACAAGAAGGAAATCTTTTGCCGGATCCCCTACATCTAATGTCGCAATTTAAGAAACTGAAAATTCCCGATACACGCGGGTGTGGTTGTTGTTCCCAATATTGCGAACACCAATTAACTATCGCGTTGGTAGATTGGAGCGAAGTGGAAACAAGGGCACATTACATTAGCAATAAATGGCCACAGTTATTCTATCGCCTCAGCTGGATTGCTTATATTAGCCTGTTTCCTCTTAGAGGTATACTTTGGCATATCCAACACCCTCTCTAAAAAGCAGCCACAGACACACACACACCAACCATTAAAGAGTTGTTAGAGTGGCCACACACATGGGTGGTAATAAGACGGAGAGAAATCGTTATCACGTCTTTCCAACAGCTTCGACGATTATGATACACTTCGGCGTAATCAGCCTTCCATGGGCATCGCCAGGCTGCACGATAAGCGGATTTGGTTGTTGTTTCTGTGGCGCGTTCCAATTCGATGATGTTCCATCCTAGTTCTCCACTTTCCCCAGCGCACCTACCCAAGGGAAGCGAAGGGGCGCAGAAATGTGCCATAATATGATAATTATGCTTTAAACCGCCCGCCAAGGGGTGCCTCTTTCTTTGCGGACAAGACGCGACTTATCGGCTAGACCTTCCGCAACCGGTTGTTTGTTGTAGGCGCACGGGTTTTGGGAACCCGGGAAGTACCGGGCATTTCCTGTATCCCACGCATTCGTCTGTCGGGGGGGAACCGTTTGTTTGGGGAGGGGGGGGGGGAGCCACGGGCTGGAGCCAGCTGACGCCTACCATGAAGAGATAGCAGGTAGCGGCAAATCTGCGCCCGGTTACGGTGAATCTGCTGCCACCGTTATTATAAAACCGCTTCCGTTCTTCACCAGCACGTCTCCGGGCGATATGGGATGAGTAATTGTCCGGATCGTTGACTGGCGAGATAACGGACACGGATCGGCGGAGGGGGAGGAATGAAGCCGACGGACGAAAACGAAAGAAAAAAAAAACGAGAACGGCAGTTTTCTCCGTAGACTCCAATTCAACTCACTCCGAAACCATCATGCCGGACAAGCGCGGCCATACTTGGGCCACCGTGGGTATCTGCAAGACGAAGATCGCGGATCTTAGATGAAATCCAATCATCCGGAGCCTCTGGGGCGAGTCCAATGGGTGAAGAAAAAGTAAATCGCCCCTTCCGAAAAATCGAACACAAACCGGTGTCTCTACGATTTTTCCGCTCGATGGCATTGTTTCACCTACATTTTAGTACGCGTAAAACCCGGCGAGGGAATTGTCGGTGGCCTCATCCTCCGTGGCGGGCGTGTCGGCACGGGGGAAAACAAAACCAACGGCACCTTACCAGAGCGAGGCCGGTGTGAGGTGTGGTAACGGGAGTTTCCTGTTGCCGTTTTATTATGTTTCTTACTTCACTGGCATTTCTTTTCCTCCATCTCGTGGCGCATCATTGAGCGCCGACTGAACGTCAAAAAGAAGATCACGCCAGCTCTACGTAAGACCTCATTCAGCGTTGGTTCACCGTAATGGCGGGAGAGGGGATTGAGGTATTGTTTTACCCCCGAACCTTCCTAGGCCGAACCTGATTAGAAGCACTCCATCTAATGGCGCGTTGTATTGTTTGGTGATAAGCGGATGCCTTCTCCGTGCGATGGCGACACAAACACTAACCCAAACAATTATCTAAAGGCGTCGTTTTGGTTCGGTCTGCCATAGGGCGACATAACCGAGCTCCTTCCCAAACCGGTAGACCACTGATAACCTACTGACTTTGCGTGGACACGATTCTCCGCCAGTGTGATAGACGGCATTACAGAATGATCTACGCGCGCACAATACCTTGCCACCCTCAGAAGTCTGGCTCAAACTGGATCGGAGCTCGTTAGACGTCACGATCCACTGTTGTTGGAACTCCGAGGTGCGACGGGATTGGGAAAGCAAACCCCACGGAAGGCATACTTGTGTTGTGTTGGCGAATTCTGTGGCGCTGTGTGTCACCGGGTCTTGCTTGCTAGAGGTGACTGATAAGCCTGGAAGGCGACTTTGCCAAACAGGCAAACAGTGTGCGTTACGCGCGATAAGAGGAGCTATCTAATCGTCAGTCCCTCTAGTACCGGGGGCTATGGCTTACACCTTTAACAATCTATATCTCTCACACTCTTGTTCTTCTAACGTTGTTGGTTGTTTCTATCAAACGCTATCTTGCCGACGGTTAACGGTTACGGACAACAATTGCTTGCGAATTTCTTGAAAACTGTTACAAAATATAGAGGTGACCTTTGGAATCGACCAAATGTAGGTCCAAGCTGTTGGTCGCACGCAATTATGTAATCTGCTTCCTGGTACCACGCTCCAGGGTTTGATTGATGAATCGGTCTGCTTTTCTGACTGCGTTTTGAGGGGCAGTTGAGCGATTTTCGACAAAGAAGTTGTATATCGATTAATCGAATTCAGAAGATTGTGCTCTTTGAACAATTCTGTTGGCATCATCCCGTTAATTCAATACTCGTTAGAAAATGCTTCCTATTGCCAATAGGTATTCCCAACGCCTTTATGTTTGTCCTTCGTTACCACCTAGAGGTACTAGAAAAACTTGGCAACCGAGCCAACTTGTGATTTTACATAACGCCAAGCACCTTCGGAAACAAACTATAGCCAAGTTCGCGGTGAACTAGAGACGCGATGGAAGCCGGGGAAGGCGGGTGAGCTAGAAATCGTCATATATCACACCATGCTACGGAAAGAGCACGCTCATTAAAGACCCGCCAACGACTATACTCAAGGATTTTCTGATGACCGAGGGCATCAGCTAAATGTCACCATACATAGGGTGTATGTATTTTGCAACACGGGCCCTTGTTTTGGGCTTAAGCAAGAAGGAGGTGACATGCGATGCAGATAGCTGCCAAAATTGCATTTGAATTTCAACCTTCTACCCCTCCTTCTCTATTGCTTTCTTGGCCATGGTGAAATTGGATCGTGCCATGAGTTTTCTTCTTTTCATAGGTTCGTCAAGACATACTAGCTTTGGTTACCCAACGTCTGCAAGTGTTTGTTGTGCGAAATCCTTATTGAATGCCTTTGCTTTTTCTCGTCCTTTAGTCAAGGAATCTTAGTTCCCCTGTTTCATGCGAAGATCTTCAAGAAGTCGAGGTCCGAATGCTTGGAGTATTAATCCAATTTTGAAAACATAACTTTTTCGTCATTTCCCTCATCGGAGTACTCCTCGCTGTGTGTTCTAGTTGCATAGAAATGCCTATTTTCGACACTTGCACATGTTGTCACCGAGGTGCAATTCCAATGTTCCCCTGTTTTTTAACATCCCTCCTTCAGCTGCATATTGTGCTGTTCGACATCTAGGGCGACTTTTGGGGGGTTGTGCAAGGTTGCGCAAGTGTTCGACATCCGCCTCGCCAGTCAGAGGTCCTTGGAGCACCCTTGGATCGTACCGCAGCAGTATGTGCACCACCGTCCTACCTCAACCTCCGGTAACCTCCGGGATGACGGCTTTCAACAACGGTGGCACGGATCACAAGCAGCACAAAAAAACAACCGAGAACGAGAATAAATTGCACCCCCAGCGTGTACTTTTCCTTCCGCGTCCCACACCTTCGGGTCTATATTTGTACTGATTTGTTGTCTTTGCTGTTGCCCGTGTCAGTGAACGAACCGGGTATGCTTTTCGGGTGGGCGCACTGCAAACACATCGGTGGCTAATATTAAAGTTTCACCCGGGGCCCGCGGTGTTGGCGAGGACGGTGTGCCAGAAGGTGCAGCAGCCGGCATCAGGAAAAAATGGCACACATTTCGTCCACTGTCAGTTTTGTTGCATTTCCTGGTATGAATTCTTGTTTCCGTGTTGTTTTTTTTTAATCTAATTCCACCCCACATACTATCCCTGTGCAAGTGGAATGCTCCACGGGTAGGAGTGTTGGGGAGAAAACTGCAACCCCAACATGAAAGCAGCACACACGTGGTGGGAGTGCATGTGAGAAGGTGAGGTGTGGCGGCCACCTTGCAACAAAACACAATTTTTGCTGCCGGCTACCGGACGTTCCGGAGCAGGAGGAATTCTGTAAGCCTAGCCTTCCGCTCCCCTCCACTCCCGTCCGCTCTTCACCCAACGCTTCAAGCTCTCCCATGAAGGGTGGTTATTATTTTATGCAACCTCCCATTCCTCCCCCACGATGCAGCTGCAACCAGACAAACTAGGCACCGCTATGACACACTCGCTCCGCCCGACGGGGTCGGGTTTGGGTGAAGGTGGCGTGAGCGGTGAGCTGGCAGCAAGCTCACATACTGACCTTCATTTGCGATTGCACAATTTTTGCGCCGGCGAGTTGCACGTTGCAAATGCAGCACAGCTCCGCGTTGCGTTCGGCTGGGGTGTTGTTGCTGTCTATTTTCCATTGTTGGTGGCCATTTTTCGCAAACGTTCTCGCTTTTCTCTCCCGTGCGGTCAATTGCGGCGCGGAAACAGAAGAATAGGAAACCCGGCGGGGGAATGCACAAAACTAGCATTCTCTCAATGGCCATGCTCTGATGTAACTCTTCCCAACGCAGCAGAGTATGCTGGCATTTGGTGTGAAAATCTATGCAAAACTCGGTGTTCATTTTACCCTTGCTTTGCTTTAAGGAGAGGATTCAAGATTATCTTTCTGATTTACGGAACAACACAGAATTTATTTGGGGGGTTATAGAACTTTGTGCTTAACGTTTATCCAAAAGGGTAATTGACTTCTAGTGTCGTACAAAATAATAAAGTCCCAGTACACACTGATTGAAGATGAAACAGTCAACCAAAAGTATAATTATCGTAAAGTAGAGAAACTGAGTTATCTTGAATGGATTTCAATCCTTCCAAACATGACAATCAAAGCAGGAAAGCATGTTCATATATGCCCAGGTAGACTGGAACATCGAGAACCAAGAATATCATCCATCTAAGCTAGATTTGAGAAAGACAAGAGTTGAAATCGTTACTGCAGATGTTCCCGTTTGTTTCCACGACTTCTAACAGCGACGTTTTGACAAACACCTTTACATCATTTGTGCCCTTTTCCTTGGTCATTGTTTTTTTTTGCAAAGGTTTCTCCGACCACGCTCAAACATGGGAAGAACGGGTCTTTTCTCCCTTGTTAAGCACGTTGTCATTACGTGATCCTCAATTAGAACAGCTCTGCTAACGACCACTGGCTGTTGCCTCCAGGAACTTCCTTGCCGTCGGAACCTTCCCTCTTGGAAGATCATCATCCGCATCACTAGCGAAGGTGCGAATAGATGTCCAATGCTTTCGAGCACTGTGTGTTTTGCACCAGAGAAACGGTGACTCCACACACAACATGGTGGCGCATATTGTGATGTTTTCACTTTAAATTCAAATCGCTCACATCAGCCAACCGTGCGTTTGGGTGTGTGTGCCCACAGCGGCAGTGTGTACACAAGAAATATGTCCCACGTGCGTGTGTATGAACGTCCATGTTCCCCGTTCGATCCTGTGTCGGGTTGTGTCCCTTCGCACGGAAGCTGCGAACAGAGTAAGGGAGGGAAACAAACCGGGAGAATCAGTCCATTTGCCCATAATGACACGTACAAATAACAGCAAACAGTGGCCACCGTTGAGGTACCACGCACATTGGCCACAGGATGGCCGGTTGATGGACTATGTTTGCTGTGTGTGTGTGTGTGTGAATGTGGCGTGCACGGGTCCACGCGATATTTTCCCGATGTCCGGTCGGGGCCGCGCGGTGGAAACCGTACATTCCACACCTCATTACTCGCTCGAATGCATGATGGCCGAGTGATGAAACGGTCACCAAAACGGGGTGTTGTGTTGGCCATCGTCATCGGCAGCTACACACGCACACGTAACGACGTCGGCGACGACGTTGGTCACCGGATTACCACTCCCCCCGAACGCCATCCTCCGCCTCTCCCCGTGCCGAGGGCGCCATTCTTCTCTGGCAATGTAATGCCGCACGTTTTTTTTGCCGCCCAACTCCCCACGGTTGTTTTCGTTCAGGTCTTCTCGCGCGAATGCACGAGAAATGACGCACCACACACCCCTCCCCCAACGCCACCCCATATTCACCCGAGCTTCCCACCAACTGGCCGCGTGTGCGTGCGACGGGCGAGTGTATGAATTTTGTGGCCATTTCGGTTTTCCCGCTTCGATCCCCCTCCCGCGTTTGAGGTGAAAACGAAAAATTAAATAAAAACTACCGTACGATCGAGCGACTGCCAACCGAAATACATCGTACACTTTTCACCGACCTAATTTCCCGCCAGCAAGCCACCCCACCACCGCTTGTCTCCGGGGTACGCTTCCTCCCGTTTGCTTAAACCAAAAAAAAAAAAAAAACCCCAACGCATGTCCACGCGGCGCAAGACCGTTCGGTGGACGGCAGACGACCGACGACGGAAAAAGTTTCACTATCGTGGCGTGTATTTGTACAATATGCTCACTTTTCCATCGTTTTTCATAGTGTTGCTCGGGTATAAAGTGTGCAGGTCGGAGGTGCACAAAAAGAAAGCCACGGTTCATCTTTAAATCGGTTCAAAAAACCCTTCCGAACTGACGCGTTATCAATCGTCCGGTTGATGTCGTTTGAGCATCACTACAGCAATGGGGCAGGCAGATGCACCAAGTGCAGCAGCGATGGACCACCATCACACGGTGTACACACACGGGTCCTGCTGTTGTTGACGGAGCACACGAACACATTCGACTGTATTGGATAACCGGACCCTTTCGGGCTTAGGTGATAAGCAAATCCGGCTTCGACCACACACAGGTCCGCGCGGGGGGTTGATACGTGTTACGATTGTTTTGATAATGGGAGAGTTGTTGAATTGAATAAAAATTAATTGGCTTGTTTATTTGTTTGGGCACTTCAAGCTTCTACAGAAAATATACCTTTCAAAACAAACCTTTCACGTCTTATATGTGATAGGTAAAAAGCCACCATGGAGAAATTTAACAAATGGCACAATAAGAAACCAATATGATTTCCTTCGTAACTTCCAAATTCGCATCGCCTTAGTGTGAGAAAACACTTTTCTGGTGGAAAACCATTTTTCTTTAAAGCGATTAGAGAAATAGAAACTGAACTGTGGAGCTAGAGACTCGTTGTGGAAAGACTTGTAAGAAGGTCTCCCACTCCCACCAGTACCACTACCATCCCAGCGCGATGGGACTCGCGTGGCCGAGAAAAAAAAAGAGACCAGTGACATGAAAAAAAAGCTTAGGCAAGACGACGACGACGACGACGACGAAGATGACGACGATAATGGGCTAGCGGATGCTGAGACTATGACGATTGATGGAGCGACCGTTTCGACGGAAGGCCCTCTCTTTCTAGACGTGTGCGTTCTTTGAGTCACTATAAGTCTTTCAGCTAGTTCCTGGGTTTGTTTCGCGCCGCAGTTTACACAACACCCTGATGAGGACATTCCCATGCGCACCGCAGCAGCACACCCGGCGAGGGACAGTGGAAAACTTGGGAAACTCGACCAAAAGGGGCACACCTTCCACCTCGGAGGGCTGGCACGTGCCACTGTGCGAACACCTGCAAAACCCCGCGGGTGTGTGGCCAGGTCAGGTGTGCCCGTTTTTTCACGTTTCCCACTTTTCCGGCTCAATCCTGCACTCCTGCCTTGAGGTGGCCCTGGTGCGCGATGGTAAATGTCACGCCGCCGTTCGGGCCGCTCAGTGTTCAATCATTTCGTTGGCCACTGTACACGCATGGCAGCAGCTTCTCCACACAGACACGCGCACACGCGAAAAACGGATGGACGAGAAATGATCGAGTCAGACGGTCGGAACGGGCCCGAAAAACGGTGCGTCAGCAGCAGCAGCAGCAGCACAAAACACGGCTTACTAGTTGTGAAATAGTGGTGTGATGTTTCCATCACGTTCGGCCGTGTTTTCCTACGCAGATTTAGCACACCGTGAGCGGGCGAGTGTTTACCAGAGTCACTAATAACCGAGCAGGCTTGCACACCGAAACCAACTCGTCGGGGTTCGCAAAGCTAAAATGCACTGCTTAATGAGAAAGAAACCGTTCCCCGCTGGCTGGTGCTTTGTCGTGTGTTTCAGCTTTCACGTTGTTGTTTTTTGTTTTCCATCGTGGGGATTTTGGGGTCACCCCCGAAATTCCAACGATCGACGTTTTGGGCACGTGCAGTTCTTCCTTCTCAGGGCAAGCAAGCAACACTAGCTGCCACTCCTGGGCTGGATGATGTCCCACCAACATGTAGAAAGCGCGACGGTGCGTTCCCGTTGTTTGTATTCCAACAGCCGTGTGTAGCTGCCTCCACTCGTCCCACTTCCTTCCGGCCGATGGTCCGGAAAGTGTGGCAGCAGCAGCAGAAACAGCAGGCCGGTGTCCCAGTGCACCGGAGCAGCGATCGCAGCCGACTGACTGATGGAGACGCGCGCACACAACAGCTGAGCCCAGCTTCGCAATGGCGGCGCTTCGTGGCGTTGGCCGTCGCAGGTGCACAAAAGCGCGCTGTATGAAGCTGCTAGAGTGTGTTCTGCACCGGCTCGCAATTGACTGAACGGACAGGCCGCGCTGGCCGGGCGAGCAAGCAAAGTGCGGTGCAGAACACGCGGCACACCCTACCGGGGAGCCTGGCGGAAAGGTACTGAAACGGCCTGGCCGCGCACTAACGGGTAAATAGCTTTCAAGTGCGCGCATACATGCGTACTAAAAAGCCACACCACCGCATACCACCGTCGTCGTCGTCGTCGTCGTCGCGGCCGTCGCTGAGATGTTCGTTCGCGCTCGCTCCCCAACAACGCTCGGCGTCCCCGTCTGCCCTGCCCTGCGCCATGTGGAGGGGCCCTTTCTCTCGCTCAACTTCTCGGAACCGCGGATCGATGCGCGTGGCTCCCTCCGATACGAAGCGTGAGCGAACGCGAGTGAAATCGCGAACTGAAGAGCGAGTGGGTAGCGGTGAAGAAAATTCTCGCGCGATCGTCTCCCAGGAAAAGTGCCACTAATGTGCAATGATGGAGACCGCCGATCCCACCAGAAATAAAGGTTCGCATAAACTTCCACGAAGCGGGCCGTGGATGCAACGGAAGGCCAAGAAAAACCGTTCCAGACCTACACCAAAACACTTCAGGCGGGGCAAAAATGGGGAAAATCAAGCGTGCAGCCGACTTGTGACATCATTTTCATGCATTCTACTTCAGTGTGATCTACCGTATCTGCGCGAGTTTGAATCGGTAGAGCATATAGACATTAAATTACATTCAGTTGTATGTTTCAAGTATTTTATGAACTTTATAAAAATCAAACTACATTGTCCTTGAAAAAAATTGAACATCCAACGGTTTTTGATTTATCAATGATTGAAACAGCACAACATTGCAACCGTTTGCTTACTACGTTCCAAACAAACAAACCAGGTCCGAACAAATGGAAGGAGAAATGCCAAACAGCCAGCAGGAGTTGAAGAAAAATTCTACACCCACAGAAAACAACCATCACCCGGATCCTTCGTTTAACTATGCAGCACTCCTCCATCGTCGAGCATTTAGCCCTTTTCATGGCCTCGTAGTGATTGAGCAAGCATAGGACATGGGAAACCCTGGTGCTGTCGTTGTTGGAAAACTCTTGTGGGAGTAAAAACATACTTACTTCCACATAGAATTGAAGTCTACTAGACGCAAAAAATGGAGCGAATGTGAATGGAACGAGGTGGGGAAGAAAGTTTTCCTAGCACAAGTGTCACAGTTTTCCCACAACTGGTACCATACGTTTGGTACCCACTCGTGGGATTCTTCTAGCAGAGAAAATTTTTCCAAGCGCAGCAGGGAAAAAGACACCGAGAATTAAGATGTGTTTTGTGGTAAAAAAAAAGAACATTGAAAAATAATTTTGCTATGTTTATGCAACCACTTTAGTTGGCTGTATAGTTTACAGTAGCACACCCGCCTAGGTTTCATAACACGTAACTTTTCGTAAACATTTCGAAGGGACACCTTTAAAACATCGATTAAAAGTGACCTACTTCAAGATCATATCTCTAAATTTAATAATTATGAAACAAAACGATTAATGTGATTGAAACATACAAGAAGAAAACAAATCTGAACAAGAATCGGTCTGCCTATAAACGATGCATTATTCAATATGGATATAAGCAGAGCTTTACATCTTATAAAGTTCCCAAATCCAGATGAAAGGAGAACATGTGATTTATTTATATGGTTCATTTCTATCTATGAAATTTAAGAGACCATAGGCTTTAAATTATGTTTAAAGCCGTAGAAGCAAAATGTACTAAGACTGGAAGCCAATATTATTATTTCTTTTCACTTCAAATATGTGATAAATAGTGTTTAAGCTGTTTTAGCAAACGTAGTTTTGTCAAAGATTCCACAAATCTGTTATTATGGCTATGAGTTAACAAAGTACAAAGATATTCTTCTCAAGTGAAATTCAAATGGAAAGTTACACTTTACTTTTAAACCGATCAAATGGGCAGCAAAAGCGAAGGAAACGAATAAAAAAAACTGGTTACATACAGCAACCACTATCAAATGCTTGATAACACCTCTACCCACCGTTCGCACTCTTCTTCAGGTGCCCAGCATAATGGAGCATAATTAGCGCAGGGGAGAAATTCAGCAACAACGGTTTATCATCACCAACAAGGCACACAGTGCCGATGGAAAGAAAAAGATTCGCCCAGCTCGCTCCCCCGAGCCGAAAAGTAACTGAAACATTAATTTCGTTAGAACAAGAAGCGCCGCTGCTTGCGGCTTTTAAATGCAATTATTAACATATTTTACCCCCAATTTCCCCACTACCACCGTTTACTGTTTCTATCCTCACATGTGTGAAGTCTTACACGTTGCTTCTTTTTTGCTTAGCGTCTAACATTTCTTTGCTCAGTTAGAAACTTAACAGTACTCTTTTTCTAGGCTCGCTACTGTTACTGTCTCCCTCTCGTTTTTTCTCGTAATGATTTTTATGCTTTCCCCTTCCCCCACAAGGGCTCCCCCTGTAGTGGCGTGCTGGGGATTGTCCCGTTTCCACGTCCCGTTCTGGTGCCGGCGATGTACCGGTTTTCGTGGCTGTTGGTTTTCTGTAATTCCGCCAGCAACACCCTACGGATCCATGGAAAACGGTGAGGGCGGGGAAGGGCGCGCAAAGCCGGGCAGGGAGGCATCCAAGCAAGTGTCGGTGCGTAACGACAGTAGCAAAGATGCATCCTCACCCACTCCTATTGCATTGCCCTGTTGCATCGGAAACAAAAGTGCATCAACAAGTGTAGCCCTGCGAGGTGATGGCAACTGCCTCTGTCCCCCTCCCCTCGGTGTTCCCCTCTCGTGTCCCGTAAGCGGGTCGCCACTAGTGTGGGACAAAAAAGTCACATTAAAAGTGTCATTGCAGTTGTGCATTAGAGCGACCGAGGAAAGACGGAAGAGAGAAAGTTTCCTCTAGCAACGAAGAGCAAAAGAGATGAGACAAAATGTAGACGAAGGTGGCCAAGCTGTAGCGCTTCCGAGAGCGGAGTGGAGAGCAGTGATCGCAAACGAAGCTGATGATCTAATGGCGGAGACCAGCGCGCAACTGCAACCGGGGACGAAGTGCATAGATGAACGAGTGAACCGAAAAAAAACACAACAAAAACTTACGATCCCAAAGCCGAAAATAAAAAACTCAAACAACAATACCAGCAAGATTTGCGCGATCACAACCCCGCACCGACTCGACTCGGTTGTGCACTTTTACGCAACATCTCATGATGGATGCATGTGTTGTGGATGGCCGGTCACCAAAGTGACCGAGGCCGGATGACGAAGATTGTTTGACGTGTGTACAATAGAATGCGCATCGCTCTAATCCTGATTTGCACTAATAGGTAGTTAGAGCAGCTCATAAACCGATCGCTTCTATCACATGTCTACAATTTAGAGAAAATCGTAACAGTTTTTTTCAAAAAACACCATTCAGTAACTACAGTAGAGTAACTAAACGAGAACGTCATTTCCACTAACATAATGTTCTTTATAACCTCTATTTTGTTAAGGTTTATTTTTGAGTTAAATTTTTCCTCTACAGCAATTTATATTTTGAACGATTGATAGCTTCCAAGTTTGTTTGTCTTGGGCAACATTTAAATTGACATTTGTTTTTCTTATTCAGTGCATGGTTTCAAGATTTTATAATTCGAAAATACAGGTATGTACAATTTAAATTGTAAAACTAGTTTTTGAAATACGTTTCATCCAGAATACAAGCACTTTCCAGAGCTTTCTTTAGAACTAGAAAACCGAAACATTTAAAAAATGTAAAAGATAATATCTTTTCATATAACATAAGTCAACATTTAACATACATCTGGTTTAACGTAACAAATCTTTCACATATCAAAATAAAAAAAGAAAGGGATTGTCGTGGAAGAGTAATATCAAGACTAATTATTATTTATCAATGTTTTCTTGCTTCAAACTTGACGCCATTTTTAAATCGTGTCGCCTGTTGTGGTAGCTAATTGCATTTATGGAAAACCGTACAAAGAATAGTGATGAATACTTTTATGTTCACGCGGATTTTACTCTGATTAAAAACATCCACCCATGTCGTGCATGGTTAAATTATTTTCTACAAACAATTGTGCATAAGAGCCAGTACGACTTTCATTTTACAGTTACAATTTTTTGCACCTTTGTGCTTTCTTCTCCCCCGCTCGCCAATTGTCCGAACGGTGCACCGATAGTGCAGCAGGGCTCGGAACAACACAGTATCATCCTAACGTCGATGCACTCCCCGTCGATCGTGCACTTGCAAATCGGTGTTCACTCTAGTTTCGATGTGCAATGGAGTGCATCGAGTGAACACGACGACGGTGGCGTCGACGGCAAGGGCGGAAAACTCCCGCAAATGCACTAGACAACAACTACCCACTGCCGCCAACGCCCCTTGGCACCCTTTCTAGTTCGGTGAAAACTGCACAAGCGATCCGAAGGGAGTTACTTCGAAATCCTCCCAACGTTCATCGTTGTTCCGTTGGAGTTCGATGGCACGTGCACAATGGAACAGTCGAGTACGCCGTTGTGTTTTATTTTTCAAAAGAGTAAGGGGGCAGGCGAGGATGGGTGGCTTAGAATAAGGGTTGTTGTTTCTGCATATGGACTTGTTTGTGGATCATCTTCTAGCTCTTGCGCTCTATCAGCGGAAGGGTGTGATGTGCAACATTTTCCCGTAATCTGTTTGTAGGTTAGATGGTTATGATGGTGAAATAGGAATATTAAAATAGTTGATGAGTGAATGCAAATCAATCACATACTTCGATTTTTTGTAGGCTCCCATTGTTCGTGTTTTAAAATGGTCAAGGATGTAAAACGGTTCTTCTCCAATGATGCGTAAACGCGTTAAGCCTCCCACACAACCCTTACCCCGAATCGATGAGGTTAATGTACAGCCATGTTTGTTTCTTTTCCACTACATCGGTAGATTACGGCGCCAACAGGGTGCTTTCGCAACACCGTGTTACCGATTTTCCCATTTTCCACGAAATGTTCATTCCATTACTTGTTTAGCAGAGTCCTTCCCCTAAACCAGCAATTGCATACAACTCCACCTCACTCGTACCGAGCGCCAAATGGTGCGCTTAAATCCAGTCCCGCATTGTTGTCTTTTGCTGTGCTTCGCTTGATCCATCGAGGGAAAAAAATTTTCCATGCATTTTGCATTTGCAGCCATGATGCACCTAATTTCAAACCATCAAACTGCGGCATGTTTTTTTTCATTGATCATTGCTTTCATTGCCTAACTTTCTGTAACAGTTATGTGTTTATATATGTATGACGGTTTCGTTTTTTTTGTTTTCGGTGCATAACGAGAGAGAAAATTTTACAGAGCGTTACTAAAACGCAATAAGTGGTTTTGTTTCAGACGGAGAAAACCATGCAAATATGTTCAAGTTTCCAATGTCCATGTTTCTGGATATGTCTGTAATTCGGAAGGAAAAGGTATCGTAATGCATCGGAATGTCGGAATAAATCCTTATCAGCAAAACAAAAGCAGAGGCAATTATAAATATTGGATTGATTCAATTGTGAAGTATAATAAAACTCGCTAAAGGCAAAATATGATCAAGAAACTTTCCGCTAAAATAATAAAACCACTTATCATATATTGAAATAAAATATAGCCAAAGAAAAAAAAAAGTATTGTACTCACATTTTATGTCGGGATTAGCTGCTTTTCCGCCGTATCATGATGTCCGCAATAGAAATTCAAACTGCTTCCAAATTTCATCTATTTCTTTGTCACTTCATTGGGTATTTCTCTGGTGGCTACCTAATGTTCAAATATCATCTTCACTCCTTCTCATTTTTTGGTACAGAAGTACATTCTTATTTTGTGGTACACAAGTTATGTACTTTGGAAATAAAATAATACGTCCATTGCTCCACATCAGCGCGTTCCATATTTCCAGTGCAGTTTCATAGAAAAAGTACGCAATTTTGCTGTATGCGAAAAGCGTCCATCCATCTCGCTTCCAATTAAAACCGATCGAAAATGAGGTGCTGCCCTCGGCCCGCCATTGGCATTGTTGTAGCTGTAGCCCCGTTCCCCTCCGCCCACCCGCGTTGTTCGTTCCCCACGTTGCATCTAATGCGACCGTGAAACAATGCTTCTTGGCGTCGCACCGAAAGGAATGCACCAGGCAAGCTGCATTCACAACCGGGTGCGGGGGTAATGGTGGCAGCGGCATTCGCGGCATGTTGTTGCTGGAGGAATGCAGCCCCCGACGTTGCGGCAAGGTTGCACAGTTGCACTAGCCTAGCAACCCCGTGGAGGGGCCCCCGAGGTTCCGTGGTTCATTGATATCCCCCAATAGTATACAATGATTGTTTGAAAAAAAGGTAAAGGGACAGCAGCATGCGAAAACAAACAAAAAAAAGGGAAAATCTTACTCGATGGAAACGAGCGAACGAAAAACTAAAACACAAAGACCCAATACGCGAGGCCGCTGCGTAGCATATCGCGCATAAATCATCGCGATGGAAACGACGGTATGCAGCAAGCACAATGCAGAGTCCAAGCTGTAGGCCTACGCCCGTTCGATGCACTTTATCTGGTGCATAGAGGAAATCACTCAAGAGAATCAAAGCGCGCGCACTGATGCACCCGCACCGGTCGGAGCTGTAAGCACTCGAATGGAGGACGGACCCCCAAACGGTAGGTGATTAGATTTTCACCATTCCATGGGACGCAAAGGGTGGCGGGCGGCGTAGTTCGTGCTGTCGGGGAAAGCGATCGCGCGATTGGTGATGGTGAAACGCTCCGTTTAAACATAATCGCACTCATAATGGTGCATTTTTGCAAAGATATTATCTAAAAACATGTTCCTAGTATTTAAACCCACTTAGAGGGAGCGTTAATTCCTTCCAACTATCTCAGAAAGAACGATGCAGTGAAACATTAAATAGGTCAGTATATCGTAGCACTTATGAAAAATGTATCTTACTGATCGAACAACATCTGCTTGCTTGCTTTGGCAGTTTGCCAGCTTGCTAGACGAGCGCCTTCTGCCTCCAGTGTTGACATCTGAAAGACGAAAACAGAAAAATAGCACTAGAAAATACACATTCTCCAATGGCCGACACTTGCATTCGCGTACAGGTGTTCGTTTTGCTGCAATAGAATTAAGGGAAAATCAATTAACACGAGACCTGCATACCAGGCCATATAAATCACAGCTCACATAGGACGATGGAATGATTTACTTAGTGCTTTACTTCCAAATAAACACACAAGATTGCAACCCAATTCATTGGCACGCATTCGATAAACTTTGCTGGATAGGTGGCCAAGAAATTGTGTTGTAAAAATAAAAGGGAAAAGTTGCTAAAGATTTACACATTAAAAAAATGAATGAAATTATACTAAATTTAGTGACCACACACAGCACGCTCAAACCCTGTCCTACCCGCAGGGCCCCTTATCGGCCAGACGACCTCACCACCCATTCCCAATGCAGCCGTCGAGAGGTGCGTTATTTTTAGAACCTTTTCAAACCTTCTTTTTGCAAATTCTTTTGGCTACTGAACTAAGAAATAGATGTATGCTACTCACGAAACCCACAAACCTGCTGACCTGCAACGGGGCCACGCAGCAAAGGCAAGTCCACTAAACGCAAAACTTTAACCGAGGATGTGTGGTGGGACTCGTGGTCGAAGGAAACAACCAGTGTCGCGGTGCATTGGCGAGAAGTGCAGCCGTCTTTCGTTGGGGCATACTTTGTCCCAACAAGCTGTCCACTGCGATTGGCTGGCAAATGAAGTATTATCAATATTTTGTGCATAATTAATACATACAGTGGTGCAGTCGAGACTTCCCGTCGACAAGCCGTCAAGCGTGGGGAAGTTTTAAAACAACCAACCAGGATTAGCAACAGTAATGGCAAGTGATACCAAAGTGGAATGGTCAGTGCAAAAAGATTAACTCAAAATTTCCACCCTTACCAACCCACCCAACCCGCTGTTGTCCGCCTTTCGTTGCACGTATGTCCTTGGCGATAGGTCGAAAATGTCGTGATGAAGATTTGGCACAAACACGCCATTTACGTTCCACTGGTGCTCTCGTCGTCGTCGTGCCTGTGGCGGTTGCTGCACATTGCATCCAATGCAAATGCCTTCGTCCACTCAGTACCCCTTTTGGGTGGGATCGGATCCCACGGTGGGGGTAAGTTTTGGCATTTTACCATCAATCCATCCAATTCCCTTCAACATACACTCAGACTTTTCTCCCTTTCCCCCCTCTCGAATGCAATAATGCGAGAGCTGTTTGGGTGCAAGGCAGCAATGCACAACATCTTGTGTTGACCGTTCTGTTTTTGTTTCCTCCTTTTTTTTCTTCATTTATTCGTTCGTTCTCACCGTGTCGGTTAAGGTTTTTAAAAATAAACTGTAATTACATAAAATAACTGCACTTGCCAAACGAAACTCACGCTACTGCTTCAATACTGCACGGGAAGGATAAGGATTATTTCGGTCGGAACAGTCAAATTAGTTACTCTTCGGCAGAACAAGAGGCTAACAGTCACTTTTGGAGGCTTCGGTTGTACGGGCACAGTAACGCTGGGCTTTTCTATCGTTCTACTCTAAACTGGACATTTTTTGTGTTCTAAGTTTGTTTTGTCTTCTGCTCAAATCAGCAGACTGTGTTAATCACCAGTTCAAAAGTCATAAGGTCATAGTCGTTAACAAAATGCAACATAAGTACTCTGCAAGATCGATTTCAAACTCAAAAGTTGCGGTAAATTTACAAAATCTGGATTCAAAGTATCGATGCACTGCTTATTGCATACCTTCGGGCTGAAAGTATAATATGCCAGGCAGTAAACGATAGATAAACTTACAGCATTCTCAACAACCGACACGATGTACTATCCGGTTTCTAATTTTTATCATTTAAAAACTGCACCGCAATTACGTTTTCGTGCACGTAGCGCATGCTCAAGTTTTAAAAATCTTGTCTACAATTCCCATTTGCATGCAAACAACCAAGGTGTTGTATGCAATTCTTATTCTAGTCCCTTTTAAGTTGAACGCAAGTATGGCTGCCCTTTCAAAACTACGTAATGCACCACAAGCACAGGTGCAATAGTTTTCTTCTTCGATTGCATATTTAATTCAAAAACAAAATTTCAACCCTCACATGGGAGCAGCTGCATACATTAAAAACATAGATAATCTCCTCTGTTAACCTCTTGTAAAGGAAAAATGACTAAAAATAAATGTAAGCCCTTGGAAGCAAGGATTCGAAGAGAATGAACACGTCCGACCACTGAGATACCACCAGATGTGTTCACTGGTTTCACATCAATTGCACAGCGAGCACAAGGAGTATCCCAGCGGCCAAAGGTTCGTACCGTTGTTGCAGTTGCGATGCAGCTGAAAGTGTTAACGGATGCACCTGCGTTTTTAAAAAATGCATCTATCCTCCCTGCTCCGCTCGGGTGATAATGAATTCTGAAAGAAGGTTACAAATTATTAGATAAGAAATAGAATGTATACAGGCGCTACGGTGCTATAACCAACACAAACACCAATTCATGTCTCGTGGAGAATTTTCGCAAAAAAAACAGAAATTGAATCGATAAGACAGTAGGCATACTTTATCACACACATACACCAGCCGACTGTCCCACCTCTCGCTGCCATTTGTTGCGCGCTGTTAGAATCAGGGAAACTGTTTCGTAATCATCAATCCACCCCCCTCTTCTATCACTCACTTTCCGCTTGCCTGCCTGCGCCGCGAAAAGTTGTCCTGCCGGATGGCCGAGTAGCCAAGTAAGCGGGCCTCCTCTCCGTAGTAACGAGCCGCAGGCTACGAACGGCAATCACGTTTTGTCAATTCGCTTCCCACATGCCAACGGGGGGGCCGCGAGTCACGGAGTTCGCGCACCATCGGAGAGCGATCCATCCGTGTGACTCACGAGTCACGTTTCACACCCGGGCAAACGGACACGTGCACGTTGTGGTTGGCATACAATTGACACATTGACGGTCGCTGGTACGGCTGGCGGAGGAAAAGAGGCGCAAGTCTTCTAAGCTTCTCTTGTGTCTGATAGAAGATGTTATACGACACTTTGCTGCTCGAAAGAACGAAATTGTCGAAGTTGGTTTTGAAAAGCCAAAAATCGGAAAAACCATTTTTGAATCGCAACGACATGGTCCAGGTAAATGATGTAACAGGGCGCTCGGACCATAAAGCCTGCATTGCCTCATCCCAAAATTGGATGGGGGCGAATGAATCACCACCATCGTCATCATCATTATACCTCTTTGTAGGGCGGGGATTATTGTGGGGATCCGGGGTGCTTTTCTGTTCCGCCGGGATGCAGCAAGTGTGGGGGATGAAACTGATTGTCCATGTGTTGGTGAACGACCGAAGCAAGTTTGCTCCGTACCAAACCGAGGCGTACAGCGCCCATCCATGTGTCTGTTCGGATGGTGTGTGCGTTTATCGATTCGCGATTCGCCGTAACCAAAGACTCACCCCAACGGCAACCACATTCCACCCCACACGCTGAAACCTCGCGGACCGGCTAAAGTGGTGTTCGTTGGGTCCGCGATTGGCCCCGCTCGTCGCCCGCATGTTTACTTGCCCGCGGCCACCCGAGATGTCGACGACGTTGTGGCGTTCAAGTTCAAGTTTAACAGCCATCATGTCGTCGCCGTCGTTGTCTTCTGCTCCCGCGTTTTCCACCTCAGCGCACCAGCGCACGATCCCTGCACCACATCTTGCATCAGCAGCTGTTGTTGTACACCGCGTCTTCGAAGTCTTCGCCAGAGAGTTGGGGCTCAAGATTGGGGATCGAATCGCACACGAATACCACCGTACAGGCAGGTCCGGTATGGACCACTCTCCCTGCTCCATTCTTTGCCATTTTTCGCGCATATCTGGATCATTCACTCGCGCCCCAATTCGCTCCATCTTTCACGCTGTGTCTCTTCGTGTCTCTTTCGCTTTCATCTTGTTAAACGGAAGGGTGCTTGTGGGGAGCTGCTTCTCTCCTGTGCGTGCCAGCGCCATCCTATCACTTCCGTTACAAGTTCAAGGTATTCACTGAGGCTATTACCGCATTCGCATCACTTGATGATGGTGTTCATACTTTACTTTCATGCTCACTCTTTCTCTTGATAATTTTACCTCCTTCTTGTGTCCTTGTCTGATTTTTCTTCATTGGATCGCGTTGCGCTCGACGCATCTATCCCTTGGGGACCTTGCATATAGCCTTTTTTTCGTTCGTGTCTTTTGGCTTGGTTAATATTTTTGCCCAACGAATCTTCTTCCCACTGGCCTACTTCACTCGAATGGCATCACTCTCTCCCTTTTTGCACGCATTCGATGATTTTCTTCGTCAATTCTTGCGTACGTGGCGGCGCGAGTCAATGTGTCGATGGTAGGTGGCCGTATTTGCAATGGATGTCGAAAAGACGCAACTACAGATGCAATATTTTCTTCCTCCGTCCACGTGTTGCAATTTCTAAAAGAGCGTAAGAAAAGAAATATGAAAATTGATTTAGATTTAATTTATTTTTTTATATTTATGGACGGCCATATGTACAACGGATGTACAAAATTTAATTGAAAATGCATTATAAATTTAACGATTGAATTCTTCGATTGAAATATCTCACGCACATATTTATTTTTATTGGTTAAAACAAGGAAAACAAAAAGTAAAGTCAATCCCTTATGAAGAATGTTAAGTTTGATGTTTTCCCTACTATAAATTTACATATTACTGATCTAATATGGTATAACCTAGAAAAACACATTTGGCTACTTTAAAATAATTATAAAAAAAGGCGATAAAAAACAAGCAACCATCGAAAGGGTCCAGTATTACATTTCTTTTGCGATTTTTCAGTTCATAATAATAATGAAAACATAGCTTTTCTCGTAATTTATTTTTTCACGTAGAACAAATGGCAAAAAGTCACACTGTAAATTAATTACTGCTGTATGAATAGTTTGGTCTCTTCTTCTAGCACTTTGCGACTCCACTTGTGGCTGATGCGATTTGAGATCAGGTTTCAACTTTGCCAAAAAATACTCTAAACTGAATGAAATGGCTAGCGAGATACGTTGCATGAATGTTCTTGTACGAAGCGGCGTACACAAACACAAGGCAAGCAAACAAGTTGAACAAAACGAGGAAGATGAACGGAACGAGTTTTGCAAGATTCCAGTTTTGCAAAGTATCAGCCGGCTGGTGGGTAAGCTATAAAAGCGAAAAGAAGCGCTCAGAAGAATGGTCGCACCGCAAACGAATGTTACTAGATCATTGAAGAAGAATAAAAGACACGAGAGAGGGAGAGACAAAAAAAAGTTACACAACTCCACTCAAGGGATGTGGTCGAATATTAAGCCACAGTAAACCAGTTCCTATGCAAGGTGTATTCATTACAATTGGTAACCACAAGTATACATGAAGTATCTTGCATTTTATGAAAACTGAAGGTATGGAGTACAAGACAGTGAAGCGATCATAGAAAGCGGTAAGTTTAAGATGTGAAATAATGGACGGCCATGGTGTGATGGTCAAGTTCAAAGTCAAGTTCTTATATCGTCGAAGAGAACCATAAAACGAAACAGAGAAAGTGTGCACAAATGCACAGAAGAGATTAAAACATCGAAAAAAAAATCCTTAGCAGAAGGAAGTAATATGGACCGCTCAATATGTGAGTGAGAATACAAAACAACAAAACAAGAACAGAACATGACGCTATGTTCAACCAGAACTTTGTTTTGTTTGAAAGTTTGAAGCACAAAATACGAAAAACGAAAAGATAGAAAAAAACGTAAAGCTTTCAAAACGGAGAGTTTAAGCAAACAAAAATAAAAGAACGAAAACTACATTGAAATCTTACGTAATATGTGGTAGCTAAGAAGAGAGCACAAGAAGCAAAAATGTTTGGAAAAGATCTGGCAAC